>NW_005187707.1:325061-332705 GCF_000239375.1 Pundamilia nyererei | reverse complement strand
ACACACACACACACACACACACACACACACACACACAGAATTCAAGACAATCAACATCACTTAATCTGAATATACGTTTTAGACTACTGGCTCAGAACATGCAAATATATTAAACATAATAATCAAATGTACTATTTACTTACCAAAGCAATTAGCAAGCTTTATCAGATGTTCAGACTCTTCTTTTCCAAGTTCATTTTGTGCCACCACCCAAATCTCCAGTTCCATATGATGAGGAAAGAGATTCAGATCCACTGTGGTTTTGTTTACTGGCCCTAATATTGATGCAGTATAAATTTTATCACTAAAAAAAGAAGTAGAAGACAATTTACTTGACAGTAAAACCTACACAAAGCTTGACAACTGGTATTCATTACTAGTTTAAAAAGTCACATTACATTTAGGTGGCATAATGGTGCAAAGATTTGCACAATCAGGGTATGCATGGTCTCTTTGCCCCTGCATGGGTTCTCTTGAGGTACTCTAGCTTCCTCCCACAGTCCAAACACATGCATGTTAGATTAAGTGGTCAGGATAAATTACCCCCTATGTGTCAAGGTGCCCATGTTTCGTGTGTTCATATTTGATTGTGGCCGTGTGGCTATACAACTTGACACTGACAGACATTACATGTTTAAATTGTCCATACCAGGAACATAAAAATGTAATACAACACTACTGTGATGAGCTGGCTTTAACATACAGCTTGACTTAGTTTCACCATAATGAATGAAAAACAGAATTGTAAACAAAAAAAGTAATGATTCATGAAGCGTGTACTCACCCCGTTTGTCTAATAAACAGTGTATAATTTGTAGGGACAGCTTCCGTTTGATGTCCTACTGCTTCCCACTGACATTTGATGTTTGATGAGATAGTTTCGCTCTCCTGAACTGCTATACAGGACAGATTCTTTGGCTTCTCCGGGCGATCTGATATTTAAACAAAACAAAAACTAAACTCACAAAGTTTATCTCTGCATGCCACAAAATTACAATTTTCAGTGCATTTTTTCTGTATCATTATCAGGTGGTTTATATATATATTAAATTTAAATTCAGCTTACAAATGAGGACAAAATAATTACCCCTTTATGAAATTCAAAGTTTTTATCAAAGTTTTGCTGTTTGCTTTTTAACAGAGAAAGGGATTTTCAACATAGTATTTCTTAACAGACTAGTTTTATTTAGAAAACAGCATTAAGTATTTATATTAGCCCACAATAAGAAGTATTTCACCCCCCAAAAATAACTAAATACTGGCAACGGCCAGTGGTACCCTTCAGCCTCCAGATACATCTATGGTATCAACGTTTCTCCCATTTTAAACACTACAGCCAGATGAACATTTTTGGCATTTCCTTGCCTGTATGATTCAACATACATCAAGACAACACTACAGGCTGTTTTCTCCAAAAAATGATACACAATTGACTAATAGCATCAGGGTTAATCATTTTAACCCTGGTATTAGTTTGTCTTAACTAATTTTGTTTCTGTGTGCAAAGTAAAATAATATAGATATCCAAAATAAAACCAAGATATTTGGAAAAGCTGTGTTTCACAGCACTTGGAAAATACTTGAATACTTGAAAATTAAATTTTCATAGGGGGGCTAATAATTCTGTCATCATATACTATTGGAAACACAGAAAGGAAAACAAACTACTGTTATCACAACTGATCGGAAAAAAAAAGAGTTATAGCTGCATTTGGGTAAAAACAGCAATAGATT
This sequence comes from Pundamilia nyererei, assembly GCF_000239375.1. Lineage (NCBI taxonomy): Eukaryota > Metazoa > Chordata > Actinopteri > Cichliformes > Cichlidae > Pundamilia > Pundamilia nyererei. Next base: position 330,971 of record NW_005187707.1, on the reverse strand, counting down.
TTCAAGTTATGACAATAAGAACTTACAGCCTTTCCTCAGCCAAATCCCATGAGTAAATTTGCCCCTGTTTAGGACAACATAGTGTGACTCTGTCTTGCAGCTGCAAAATAACCATTCAGACTTTTCACTTCTGATGGTGACAGTGACATTAAGTGCTGAACTGTTGATCTTGATGTAATGTTCTTTGGGTATAATTTCAGAAAGCTTCCAGTAGAGATCATCTGCTGTGACTTCAGTTGTGTTGTTGATCATGCAGATAGCTGTCAAGTTAGACCCAATCTGAACCACTGGAGACTGTGGGGCTATCACCAAATGATAGTCGTCTTCTGAAGGTCAAAACAAAAAACCAAACACACACAAAAAAAAAAGTAAACCCACATGCAGAGTAAAACTCAGAAAAATATAGCTGATGAGCACTGTGCTTGTGTCAGCAACAAGATTATTAATACATTTCTGTGAGTCTGAGCCATCAAATTACCCACAGTTCCTGTCACAGTCTAAGCAATACAACCACAATAGGAACATCTGCTGCTAAGTGTGATGAGACGTGACCACATTCCTCTTTTTAATGCAACATTAAACTCCGCCTGTCACGGCAACATGGACACACATGGTGTCCATGGTTATACCAAGTCAGAAAAATAATCATCTTTTACACTAGTTACAATACAGCACAATGTCTTTACAGTCATTACATAATTAACATTGCAGTTACAATTTCCCAACTTTTGGGATATATAGGGTTGAGGTGGAGGTGGGCATAGCTAAAACGTTGTGCTCATCATGCTGGCTTGTAACTAGCTTCCCTGAAACAGAGAAAGCTGGAGGGATTCTGATGGCCCCCAAACATCTGTACATATGAAGTACAAAATTATTTAACCTTTACCATAAATGCTTATTTTTTTTGCGCATCATTCACGCTTACGTTTGAAATCATCAAACAAACTGTATTTTAAACAAACCCAGGTAAATACAAAATTGATTTTGTAAATTATTTGAATTATAAAGGAAATAAAGATATCGAAACCAACAAGGCCCTATGTGAAAAGGTAATTGCCTACGAACCTAATAGCTACCTGTGCCACCATTGGGAGGAAGAACTTCAATATAATGTTTGCACTATCTCAGTTCTTGATAAATTATGAATTAACTGTGATTAATCATATGTTTCAGAAAGCTGAGTTTAATTTCGGTGGTCACACCCAGATCGATAAAAACCAACAAAAATAGAACTTGTTTGACAGAGCGAGGCAGGCTAAAAGATCTCAAAACAAAGCAAAAATGTCAGAAATCAGGAAGGGGCCATATACATTCTCAGAGAATTTTAATTCTTTAGGTAGTGAAGCTAGTCTTCCCTAATCATTTGGGAAGCATTAGCTGCCAAATCTGCTGCCAATTTACAAAGACAATAGGAAGAGCTTTAACCATCACTTCATTTCAAAGGTAGAGGTGGAGTAAGAAACCATCAATTTTCTTCTGTAAAGAATAACATACAGAAACTGAGCAGAAAAACAATGATATGACAGACAAAATTGACACCAACAAACACAACAGACACAAGGCTGGAGAAAAACAACAGACAAAAAAGAAACATCTCTTTTGAGGTGTCATCACAGACAGCCATGTGTCTGTAGTAGGTAGCAAACTATCATTAATTTCTTCATGCAAAAATAAATAAACAAATAAACCGACTGATCAAGATATTTTTTTACTAATTAATTTTAGGTCCTGTTAGGTCTCACACTGCTCTTCTGTCTATCTCTCCTTTCCATATGCTGCTCCCCATCTTACCTGAGCTTGTCTGTTTCAATATCAACTGCATGTGCTTTTTCTCACTTGTCCTTACTAACCATATGTAATAAAAAAAATTTGTAAAACTATATATGTGTTGTATTTTCAACTTTAACTTTTTAATTAGAATTCTCTGTCCAGAGGCCTGCTCTTTTTTTTCTTTAAATCACCTCAATTCTTCAATTTTGAAAAGTACAGTTTATCTCAGCCTTTCCAAAAAAGGCCTGCAGAGGTAAAGTTAAAACAAAACACTTCATTTGTATTTTGAACTGGTACACAATGTCAATGACAAAACACTGTTTCCACTCTCACATTAGTTGGATAGAACCAGCGTCTAGATGACTAATTAGATAATTAATTCAAATAAAGCCAGTGTTACATGTAGCACAACTGCTCAGAACTGATTCTGAGTCTATTTTTTGTATGATTTGGCTTGCCTCAGCCTTTCTGTCCTGTTTCCCTCCTTAAATGTGGCTTATTGATTGTGACCATTACTGATGAGGTTTCAGCAAATAGTAGATTGATCACCTGATCAGGTCTTTGCTGGATTTTGTTTCTTCTATTTTTAAGGAAATAATTTTCAAACACTCTTCAATTACTGTAGATAGTGTTTTAGGACTGTCACTTCTTTTGTCCTCCACTGTCCACCAACCTGGCAACTTAAAATAGGCTCTTTGCTAAATTGTCTGTTATGTGTAGACAACACTAAGTTAGGTGCCTTTTTATATTTGAATGATTTAGTGTTAAGGGTCTTAACAAAGAAAAGAAACAACCTTCTTATGATAATGGCCAGGAACAAAGACTGGACTGAAAATGAAAGTGAAATGAGTGGGGTGGGAGCAGCCAGTGCTTAGGGAAAACTGTAAAAGACCATCAGAAAGCCAGGGGAACTAATGCTTAAAGATATGTCAATAAAAATGAGTACAAAATCTGGTTCTCTAGAACCACAATATAAAGAAATAAGCAATGAATCAAGATTATTCGCTCTATCACCGCCACAAAACACACATGCTAGGACACAAGGAATCAGATGAGAAAGCTCTATTTTGTGCATCATCTTTGCAGCACTAAAGAAAGGCTTTTATTAGGTAACAACTGCATCACCTCTAAAATAACCCTTTGGTCCACATCTCACATGAAGCTGCATCGCCGTTTTCCCTTTGACAGATAATAATTCTCAAATATGTAATCAGCAATGTTTACTAGTACTTGTATTTATTACTGAGCTGATATAAATTCAGCCAGTATTTTTTACTCACAATTGAATTACCTTACCTTGAACGTGGTAAAATATGCTTAAAAAAACCTTCTGAAAGTGTGTTATTATACCCACACTGGGGCAGCAGGAAATATGACACTAAAAATGTTGTCAAAAACAATCTACATTCTGAGTGTCCATTTTGATTCATTCTTGCGTGTATACTAAAAGATAACACTCCCCAGTGACTAAAGATGAATTGTACTGTTGATGATACTGACCAGCAGCGAGAACAGAAGCCAGCCAAGCTAAAACCCACAGATGGAGCACAGCCGCAGAGACCATGATGACAACGACTATATAGAAAGACAAAAATAAATAAATAACACCAGTTAGGAAAGAATTGTATCTGTTTTGTTTCAAACACACAACTTCGCAGCTTGTTTTAGCATCATCGTATCGTACAGCGTTGAGTTAATTAAACTGAATAATCATTTACTGAGTTTTTCATACGTTTAGTAATAACTGTAATACCACAGTAATAACAGTAATAACTGTGATACTAATAATGTGGCAAAGACACTTAAATTTAGGATTTCATTACGATGCTACGAAACAGTAGCTAGCGTCGATGCTAGGAACCCATGTCCACGGCAGTCACGTCGCATTAGCCAACGAACTCACATTGTCATTCCTGCTAATTGTAGTGTTTCCACAAAAACAATCAAAAGAAATCGGTCATAACTTACGTAAAAGTTATCCGTTACTGTCCTTGTACAATGCTGGTTAGCCGCGTAGTATATTTATGTACACCCAGCAAGTGTCTAGACAACTTAAACAATTTTTAGATACCATTTCTCGCTCACCGTGCGTCTGGTTCTTGGTATAAGACCACCCACTTCCCGTCAAAGGTAAGCCTGTGTCGCAATAGGTTACGTAGCGGCGCTACTCATTAGCCGATCTCACAACGTCGTGATGGCCCTAAACCATTTCCGCTGTGTGTCTGCCATATTGACTAAGCGTTTTGATATCTGGTGAAGTGCACTCGTGACTAAATGCTGTTTGCTGATTTTACAGACAAACTGTCAATTAAACAACTTTGACGAATCGGAGACTTTTGCTGTGTGTGTTTGGTGGGACTTGCGCTCTTATTTCCCGTATGTCTCCGCCTTTCGCCTTCAGAACAAGAATACACAACATCAGGAATCCCTTGGCACTGACTTTAGCTACATGACAAAGCAGCATGATATTCCTGATCCGTTGGAAATTGGAATTAGTCACTCTTTGTTAGACCCTTGTCAAACAACAGGCTTTACATACTGTGCAAGGCATTGATGAGAGGTGTGGGAACAGCACATTAACATGCCTACGGACAGTTTCTAAAAGGAAGTACACTAATGTAAATAAAAGCAGAAGCTTATAATCATATGTTAAGAGCCTCCTTCTGCTTGCTGCAGAATCATTTACATTTACTTTTAATATTATATATGCAAATGATACAGTTTTATATGTAGTAAGAAGTTTTCATAGATTTTATCGATAGTTTTAATAAATGAATATTTAGAAGACGATAACTATAGACGAAGCTTCCAGGATATAAAAAAGGATACAAGTCTCTACTTGCCTTTCTACAAAATCGCTGCAGGGCACTGAAGCTGGTTTTATGATCCCGCAAACTTGGCCGTCCCCGTACACTTCTGACAGAAGCGGAATTTATGGTTAAGCAGGTAACCCATTTGCTGTCCACATCACTCCAGGGAGCTCGATCATAAAAGCAGCTTGATCGTGTATTGTCTGGGCATTGGCTGGGTCTTTTGTGGTGTTACTTGAAGAGACTGAGAGGGAAAAGATTAGAAATGAGTATTCTCACAATTTTTAGTGCTCAACAGAAGTTTTAAAAAAACAACTTAAATATTTTCCAAATCTCACTGGTGGTTATAAAACGCATTTTTTCTGTGGTTTTAATTATAATGCCCCAACAGTGACATTTTCAGGTAAAAGGTGGTCCTGCAGTTTGAGTGGGTATGGGCAACAGAGAAGGGGGCAATGGTGACTAAGGTTAATGTACTACATTTATTTCATCTTGATATGCCATTGGACAGACAACAAAGAAAACAAACAAAAATCAGACCATGAGAAAAAAAAGAGCAATGGGAGAAATTTAAGAAAAAAATTACAATGGATCATTTTGAATATAAAGTTGAAATTAAGAGATTGCAGTTGTTGTTTCAAGACAAACTGTTTCCCCATGTGTATTTGTGTGTATTTTTGTTCTTGTGGAGTTGTGAAATGTTGAAAAAAAGTAGTTATATTTCAAAGTACCAATCAAATGAAGAGCAAGAGTTCTTGCTCTGCCCATTCTAAAGGATGTCTCAATGTGTATCAGGTGGTGACTTGTGTGTTAATCCCAGAGTGCATTTTTTCTAATTCTTCACAGCCCTCTAGATGTCCTCCACCCCATTGTCACGGTCTGCCCCGCAGACCGAGTGGAGAGAGAGTGGAGGACCCAGGAGCAGACACAGGCGAGGAGGCAGAACTGAACTTTTAAAAAAAGGCGAGCCTGTATTGTGGCTGATACAAAGGCATAACAAAACAGCAGGGACTGTGGCTACCTAAACTAAAACCTAAACTGGAGAAACTAAGAACAGCGAAAACTACGACAATGACCACTGAGACGACTATAAGCAAGACTTAGTGCAGGGACATGAAAGAACTAAGAAACACTGGCGGTGTCCCAATTCAGGGTCTGCACGCTTGAAGTACGCATTTTAAGTGCGATTATGTCACCGCCACGCGACGACCAATTGTCGACCTTAATCTTACAGAGAATGTGATGATTTTATGGATAATTAAAGTCAGTCATATATCCACAAACACAACAAGCTGAGTGATGCTGCTCGGTTTGCAGTCCTGAATATCAC
>NW_005187707.1:276588-323664 GCF_000239375.1 Pundamilia nyererei | reverse complement strand
GTGGTTGTGAGTGGTGGTTCAGTCCATGTTATTATTGTGTGTTTGAGGGTACGGTTGTCCATTGTGGGTGTGCGTATGTTCAGTCCATGTGTTAACGTGGGTCAGATGTCAGGAGGCAGAGTTCAGGAGTCTGACAGCTGTGGGGAAGAAGCTGTTCCGGTACCTGGTGGTCTTAGTCCGGAGGCTCCTGTAGCGCCTCCCAGAGGGCAGGAGGGTGAAGAGTCCATGTGGTGGGTGACTGGGGTCTTTGATGATTTTCCCAGCCCTTTTCAGACACCGCTTCCTGTAGGCCGCAAACTTGGCCTTCCCCGTACACTATTCCGGTTTTATGCATAAAACCAGCTTCAGTGCCCTGCAGCGATTTAGCAGAAGTCATCCTGTTTAAAGCTCTGATATCTATTCTGTATGACTTAAAGCAGTTATGACATGGTCTGATTTTCTCACACAATAAAGGAATATTTAATATATCAGTCTACTCTTCATTTTGTCAGAAACAGTTTTCACAGCTCGTACATTTTCTTTTTACACATGTATGTAAGCATTGAGCCAAATTTAGTAATGCCAACATATTAAACAAACAATATTTGTCTCTTATATATAATACATCTATACTGTCACAGATACTTGTCTTTGAGTGAAGATTTACGGTAATAGGAAATATAAATAACTGCAACTTGAATCTTTGACCCAGAGTTCAAGCTCACTGCTGTTATATCATGATAATCTGACAATACATATAATATTGGCCATATTATATTTACATTACCACAGTGAGATGATTTTAGTCTCATGAACAACATTAGGCTAAAAGATCTCAAAACAAGGCAAAAATGTCAGAAATCAGGAAGGGGCCATATACATTCTCAGAGAATTTTAATTCTTTAGGTAGTGAAGCTAGTCTTCCCTAATCATTTGGGAAGCATTAGCTGCCAAATCTGCTGCCAATTTACAAAGACAATAGGAAGAGCTTTAACCATCACTTCATTTCAAAGGTAGAGGTGGAGTAAGAAACCATCAATTTTCTTCTGTAAAGAATAACATACAGAAACTGAGCAGAAAAACAATGATATGACAGACAAAATTGACACCAACAAACACAACAGACACAAGGCTGGAAAAAAACAACAGACAAAAAAGAAACATCTCTTTTGAGGTGTCATCACAGACAGCCATGTGTCTGTAGTAGGTAGCAAACTATCATTAATTTCTTCATGCAAAAATAAATAAACAAATAAACCGACTGATCAAGATTTTTTTTTACTAATTAATTTTAGGTCCTGTTAGGTCTCACACTCACCCTAACCTCCTCTTCTTCTGTCTTCTTTTTCTACTCGCACCTTGCAGCTCAACCTTCAACATCCTCTGTACATGTCCAAATCATCTCAGCCTTGATTCTCTATGTTTGCCTTCATCTTGAACTGTGAGTCAGCTGTGAGCTGAGCATCCTTATCTGCTTCAGTGGCACCGCTGTACATATATCAAAAGATATATTTAAGTATTTCTCTACTAATACTTGTTTCAGAGCCACATTGCTACTCTCTGTTCCAACGTGTGGCCCATTTCAAGTGTATTACAGAGCCCTTTCTGAAATGATATATGTGACACAACATAAAGCTGTGCAGATTGGCCAAATAAACTTAGTACAAAAATTTTAGACACTTATGTTTGGTTGATGATTTCCTTGTTGTAACAATGCTTGTTCCCAGTAAATCTCACACTGTTTAAAGCCTGTTTATGTCTCCTTAAATGGCCCCACATTTGTAAGGAAAATGCATCTGTGGCTGGAGCAGTAGAGTTGAGTATGTATTGTGTCCGTGAAAATCTTTCCATACATAAGCGCTTTTTCTTCACCACAACATACTGGTACAGCATCCGCATCAGTGCCGCAGCACCAATCAACCAGTATAAATAAAAGTGAATTGAATTGAATTTAAAAGTATCTATATCAGTATTGGCATTGGCAGTAATGACCCTGGCCCTGGTTTAGGGCGAATACCAACATCGTATCACACCACTAACGTTAATCCTTCATCACGCTGAGGATTATCCACAGTCATTTGCCATTTCTAGTCAGTGCGGGATGACTTTTGACACTAGATGGTGACATTGTCCTATTTAGCTGTATTTATTTAGTTATTTATTTATTTATTTATTTATTTTTATTTTGTTGGCAGAACTTTCTTTATGTATCAGTACAAACAAAAAGGCTACTTGAACCTTTTTAACTATGTTACAAGCCCAACGTAAACATCTGCGCCATGACACGAGGAGAAAAAAAGGGATATGTTTAGGGTGTAAGGAGACTGATGTCCGTTTGTTATTGTCGCCAGCCTGCAGTACATTAAAAAATATCTTAGACAGTTAAACTGACAGATTTAATAACCTACTGAAGGTGCCATAACGCTATTTTATTTTTTGAATTCCAGTTCAGTTCTTGACCACTAATGGTGAAAAGATAGTCTACAATAGATGTCTAGGCCTTAACATTAAAAAAAAAAAAAAAGCGAGGAGAAAAAGACTAAACCCAGACTAAAGCTTTCATCCTGATGCCTCACTTAAACTGCCACTTTAAGCCAGTTTAAGCCTCCGGGAGCAGGTTCCATCTTTGCAGGTAACGTTTAATACACTGCAAAGAAACATTACCAATGTAATTCAGAAGTTAATTTTAGTGGTTTATGAGATTATTCGTGTTAACAAATTAACAAAACTCATATATCTTTACTATTCTTTGAACACATTTTTCATGGAAATGAATAATTCTTTAGAACGAATAACAATAAACAACGAGAACAGATAAGAGAAAAGAGCAAATGTCAGACGGATGTGGATATTTTTTTACAGCGGGTAAGGCGGGACTTGTTCTGAGAAGTGAAAGTAAAAGCGAAAATTTCTGAGAAGCACCTACACAAACTGACGCACCGCGACAAGGGTTTTCTTTGATTTTTAGTCTTTTACTTTAGAATCAGCACCTAATATGCTGCACAGTCTGAATTCCTTTGCGCTTCAGCCGGGAGGTTTCTCTTTTGAGAACAGCCGCAGGTACACAAACTGGATTTAACAGCGTTTACAAAAACGGCTTTACGACATTAATGGCGGAACAAAAAAAAAAAAAAGATTAGCGATTTCACACTAATATGAGGCTCTCTGTCTTCCCTTTTCTCTGCCGTGTCATTACCAGGAATGCCGTGCTGGAGTCTAATTTGTCTCAGGCTGGTTACAAAGCTCCTAATGCCAGGAAGACAGGCACCACCATTGCTGGAATTGTATACAAGGTTTGGATTAATCATCAGTGGTTGGACAACACTAGTAATACACTAGGAAGCTGAATTATCATTTAAAGTGTGTTAACTTTTATATTTCCTTTTTGTGGTGTTAGGATGGAGTCATCTTGGGAGCAGATACCAGAGCTACAGATGACATGGTTGTGGCTGACAAAAACTGCATGAAAATTCACTACATTGCTCCAAAAATCTAGTAAGTTTACTCATTAATTTTACAGGACAAGTCGAATTGACTCCTCACTCACTTTGAAGATAGCTCTCACTAGAAAACAAGACCCCCGATGGCGGCAAGGCTCCTAGCATGCCAGCTTCATTTCATTCAGTTTCTTGATTTCTTTCCTGATGTCAAGATTTAAACCAGTATGGCCCATCAGCCAGCCATCTGCCTGAATCAGCTTACAAACTAAATGGTCACATTCCAAAGTCTACCTCTTGTGGCCCCTATCTGCTCGTCTAGTGCTGATTCTGCCATCATTCTCTCTTCAGAGAAAAACATTCCAATAGCTAGAATGCAAATACTATTGCTAACATTTAATTTTTTTCTTCAAAATTGCTGATGACTTTTCAGTTCCTGACTTGGCCAATGCCTCCTTAGTTCTCATGTCTCCTCCTCCTTGTCTCCTGGTGCCCCTTGTCTGATGCTTCTCCAGTTCCAGGGCAGGAGATGCACCACACATCATCAGAGCAAACTGGCACCTTCCTGGGTGTCATACACATGGACAGCTATAGACACTATGGATGCATTGTTATACTGACACTTATACTTGCTGAGGCAAGGGTCTACTTCGGAGGACAGACTTAATTTTCAAAATGAGGACAGATTCAGCAACTATATGGCTTATTTACTTTCTTCAGATCTCTCTCCTTCTCTCTTAAAAACACAAAAAACAAAGAGACAAAGAAGAATAAAAACAGAGAGGGATAATAAGACTTGAGGCAATACATGGTATACCGTTCTGCCATGTATCTCCAAAACAAAAGAAATTAAAAAATGCATAAAAATGTACAAAAGTACAAAAATGTGGCTTTTTTTCTTTATGCGTCAAAGGCTAAGCAGAGATACTTATGCCATGTTCGTCAAACGGGTTATTGTTTGACTTGTCTAAAATTTTTTTTGTATGTTTTGTAGCTGCTGTGGAGCTGGTGTTGCTGCAGATGCAGAGATAACTACACAAATCATGTCATCCAATGTGGAACTTCACATGCTCAACACTGGGCGACCCCCACTTGTTGCTATGGTTACCAGACAGCTCAAACAAATGCTGTTCAGGTGAGAGCAATAGAGCATAAGTAACTAATAGTTGGATGCTAAACAAGCAATATTCAAATTGTCGGGCATAGAGCTGCTATGGTTGGCTAACTTAAGCTAACTTATTATGGGAAAATAAACAAGGGTTACACACTATTATTTTACTAAAATTTAAATTGGATAATTTTCTATCATTAGCTTCTGAACTAGGGCTTGCTGGAGCGATAAGCATTCGTGTACCCTCATTGTCTCTGTACTCTATTGTTTTTGTTTTGTTGCTTATTCACATGTGCACATTTTGGAGGATGTGCTCCGTATTCCTCTAACAAAAAAAGTTGGATGTTGTGGTAATGCCATCTGTTTGATTTGTCAGGTACCAGGGTCACGTGGGGTCATCTCTGATTGTTGGAGGAGTTGATGTGACTGGAGCTCACCTGTACAGTGTTTACCCTCATGGCTCTTATGACAAACTGCCTTTTCTCACCATGGGTATGTATATGTTTAGGGTACTGTCTACTATATGTGCAGAATGCTGTGGCAGGTGTCTAAGAGTTTTCTAGAAGAAAAATCAAATAATTTTAAAAGTTGGAACTTGGTTTAAAACATCAATAAAAAAACAGAATCCACCAGTCTACGGAGCTTGGAAAGAAAAGCCTCTGGACTTGTTTAAGTTGCTTGAAGACGTTTCACCTCTCATCTGAGAAGCTTCTTCGGTTCTAAGGGTCAAATGGTGGAGAGTCCCAGATATAAACCCAGTGGGAGTTTCCCCCCCAAAGAGGGACAAAGGACCCCCTGATGATCCTCTACCTAATCATATGAGCCGAGGTGTGAAAACAGGTGTGGGTCACAATCAGCCAGAGTTTCGGGTGAGCTCATTGTGAAACCTGGCCCCATCCTATCATGTGATTTCCTGAGGTTAGATGGCCCAGGATGTGAGTGGGCGTTAAGGCATCTAGGAAGGGTTCTCAAAACTGGATTATAGATGGCAGACAGAGGTGAAACGTCTTCAAGCAACTTAAACAAGTCCAGATGCTTTTCTTTCCAAGCTCTTTAGACTACGATGACCTGGATGACTGAGAACCTTCACAGACAGAATCCAGCAGTTTGAAAATCTCATAAATTAATATTTTATTGACCATATAACATATTATAAACATACCAAATGCCTAAACTGAGATGTTTTACTACTTTATGATAAAAACAGTACTGTGCAAAAGTCTTGAGGCACCTGTTATTGCTTTTTATTTTGCTATGAAAGTAACAAATAGAAACGGTAATTTTGAAATGTGCAAACACATATGCAAGTACAGTATATAAGGGAAATGTAGAGTTTGGACAATTCCACCCAGCCGCCATAGTACAAGAGGCTGGGTACACCGTGGACAGGTTGCTAGTCTTTTGCAGTGCTTACAGGCAGAGACAGACAACCATTCACACTCATATACCATACACACCTACAGGCGATTTAGAATTACCAATTAACCTAACCCCACTAACTGCATGTGTTTGCACTGTGGGAGATATTACCCAGAGAGAACTCGCATTGATTCAAACTGCATGCAAACTCCAGACAGAAAGGCCCAGATGCTGGAGTTGCCGTGGACCTTCTTGTTGTACGGCAACAATGCTGCCCCTGCACAAGTCTAACAAGCTTAAAGTTAATATTTGGGATGACCACCTTTATTTTACAACACAATCTGACCTCTCTTAGGCAAGCTTTCTTGTAATGTCTTTAAGTAGCTTTCATGCTCTCCAAGCTTCTGGAAGTATATTCCAAAACTCATATCTTAGAGACTTGATACTACCTTACTATCCCAACACAACACTTATACTGTAGGCTTAGTGTAGTTCCTCACTGTACACAATTTCGTTGTACATGTACAATAACAATTTACCATTTTACCATATTCTATGGTTTTCAAAAATAGAATGGGTAACAGAGCCTTCAGCTTCTAGGCCCAACTCCTGTGAAAGATTCAAGAGATTCAAGTGGTTAAGCAGAGCAATGGAATTCTTACTTTGCAGGTTCCCTTCACACAACTAAATAAAAACAAACATAAAATAAAAATAAAAATAAAGACTAAACTTAACTCTGAGCATAGAATATAGCATTCAAAATAATAAATAAAGTAAAACAAGTACAAGTTTGTAGCACTTGTAGCTTATGTGTAGGTGTAGTCAGAATTTAAATTGCAAGTAGTTGCAACACTGTCACAGTGGTAATATATACAGAGTATGTGGTATTAAAATGTTGATAGTGTCTGAAGTTGTGTTATGTTGTATACAACTGTACAAAATTGCAAATTACAGGTCATAAGTCAGTAATTCAGTAGCCTGATAGCCTTTGGATTGAAACTGTTTGTTAGTCTGGTTGTCCTTGCTTTCACACTCCTGTAGCATTTGCCAGATGGCAGGAGTGAGAACAATGTGTGCTGTGGGTTGGTGCGGTGCTTGATGATGTTGTGTGCCCTTTTCCTGACCCAAGTGTTGTAAATGTCCTGTAGTGGTGGGAAGGGTACTCCACAGATGAATTGTGCCGTTTAATGACACGCTGGAGAGCTTTCCTGTCCTGAGTGGTGCTGTTCCCATACTATGATGGAGTTTGTCGGGATACTCTCCACTGTGCACCTGTAGAGGAATTAGAAGGTCTTCACCCTCTCCACCTGAGTCCCGTTGATGTATAGTGCGGTGTGCTGGCCTCTCCTCATCCTCGGGTCAATAATCAGTCAACAGAGTTGGGGAGTAACGGAATACATGTTTGAATTTTAAAATACAAAATATGAGTAACTGTATTCCGTTACAGTTACCATTTAAAAAGGTGGTATTCAGAATACAGTTACATTGTTGAAATAACGGGATTACACGGCGGTCTTTTCCTGTTTCATATGTTAGGCTATGCCCTCTCTATTTTTGGTAATTCCACGCCGGTGGAATCCTAAAGAAAACACGCATTAAGAGGCTCTAATGCCTGGGTCTCAAAATTGCGGCCCATGTCACCTCTACTTGCGGCCCGCATAATGACGTGAAGAAATATTTTTAAAAATTATTGTTCAAAAAATTATTTAATATGAAGGCAATAGGCAGAATGTTACAGGCATAGCTCTAAAGAATGTAGCCTCATGGGCAGTGTAGCCCAGTTGTAAGTAAGCCATTAAGACTCGACTGTACACTGTGTTCGTGTTTTTCTCCGAAACAATAATTTCTGTTGGAGCAGCCTTTCAACAACTCTCTGTCTCTCGCTAGCAAAGTAGACCCAGACAACAATAATAATTGTAATAATAATCATCATACCCTTCTCAGCATTTAAGGAGAGACTATTTTCCAGGCACCAGAATACCAGCTGAGAATACCAGCTGAGAATACCAGCAGTCTCCTCTTCACCAGTGAGCCTGATGAAGGTTGTGCTGTCAGCGAATTTAGGTGTTGCTGGGAGAGGACACAGTCGTAGGTGAAGAGGGTGTACAGGAGTGAACTGAGAACACAGAGAACACTGAGAACACAGCCTTGGGGAGTACTTGGTTTGTGTCTGATGTCTGCCTGTGGGGAAGTCCAGGACCCAGCTTCAGAGGGGGGGTGTCAGTCGAAAAGTAGAGAGCTTTCACACCAGTCTGTTTGGGATGACAGTGTTCAATGCTAAACTAAGGTCTATAAACAGCATTCAAACATAGGTGTCCTTATTTTTGAGGTGTGAGAGGGCTGTGTGGATGACTGCATTAACAGTGTCTTCAGTAGAACGATTCTTCTGATATGCAAATTGCAGAGGGTGTAATGTGTCTGGGATGGCTTCTTTGATATGGGTCATGACTATCCTCTCAAAGCACAACTGAAGTGAGTGCGATGGGGCAATAGTCATTCAAGCAGGTTATGTTGTTTCTCTTGGGGAAAGGGCACTATGGTGGCGGACTTGAAGCATGTAGGCACAGCTGACTGGGTGACGGACAAATTGAAAATGTCTGTAAAAACATCAGCCAGCTCTGAAGAACAGACCCTCAAAGAGCTCTGTGCCGCCTCTGCTGATAGAATGCCTCCGTGTTGGTTGGTGTTGAAGGTGTCGAAGCCAGCGTAGAGCTCATTCGGCTCGTCTGGTAATGTGTTGCAGCTAGCTGACTGTGACCCTGCTTTTCCTCTTCTGGAAATCAATGATGTATTGCAGGCCCTGCCACATGAATCTGGAATCTGAGTTGTTGTAATATCCTTCCAGCTTCAGTCTGTACTGGCTCTTGGCTTCTCTGATGGTAACCAGGGAAGCCAGTATGCATCAGTGGTAACCACTGATGCATACTGGCTATTCCTCTAAATTCACAGAACTGTGCTCTCTCAGGGCAGCAGTCTTAAACACACTCCAGTTTGTAGCATCAAAGCAGTCCTGAAGCACCAATTCATTCTCTTCATTCCAAATTTAATAATTTTACTTGCTGGGAGGGCTCATTTGAGGAGCTGCCAGTATGAATGGAGTAGCTCCCATTTTGGATTCGTGAGACAGTAACCCTCTTTACTTTTAAGATTAGGTTCAAAACTCTCATTTTCGACAAAACCTAATATTAGAGCTCAATCAGGTGACCCTAAATCCTCCTTTAGTAATGCTGCAATAGGCTTAAGCATTTCTTCTTCACTCATCTCCTTTCACTCTCTTGTGTATTTATACACCACCACTGTATTTAATCATTAGCAATTAATAAACTCTGGCTTCTCCTGTAGTTTGCCTTTTGTGTTCTTCCTCTCTCTGTTCTCTTCCTTTCCCCCTTACCTCAAATGACCTCAGCACATAACTGCACCTCCTTGAGCCTGGTTTTGCTGGGCTTTTGTTCCTGTTCCTGTTAAATATATATATATATATATTTTAAACTCCTCACCAATTCCTTTCTTTCTAATACTGTAGGGTCTTTACCTCACAATAAAAAACAGCCTTGGGGTGACTTGCTTGGGGTGATCCTGTATAAACTGCAGGCTGGTAGTAACAAAGTTCTTAATGATACAATTTAAAATAGGTTCTTTGGTATGTTTTCTGTCTTTTATATGTATAGACATAAAACAGATTCATCCCTTTAGGTTCCTCTTTAATGTTTAAATGAGTCAGGTCAGTGTTTGTTCCTCATAAAACTGTGAAGACCTTGAATAGCTCATCACAGTATAAACTACATGTTTATACACTACATATGCACAGGAAGACTTCCAGAAATGACTGTCTTCCAGAGGTAGGAAGTAACAAACATATTTGTACTTTATTATCTATTTTTTTACATTTGCACCCTACATTTTTACACAAATATTTGTTATTCCTCTCTCCCTGCTTGCGTCATACAGATTCAAGCTGAGTACATTCATTAGAATTACAGTTTAGATGAACAAGTATAATCCTGTTAACAGCAAGAAAATGACATTTATTTGTGTTGATTTCAGTTTAGATTTGTTGAATCCAACTGCGAACAGCACCATCACTAATTTCATTCATACTGTGATGGCCCAGCAGCGAAGGAAATCATTCAAAAAGAATCAAAGTCTTGGGCCCATAAAATAATAACAATACTGATAACTCAAACAAACTGACCTAACTTAACAAGACAAAGGGGAAACTTAAATAGTGGCTGATCAGTCCACAAAAAACACAAGGGGTAAAACACACAAAAAACCTAACTGAAACTAACATAACGAACTCCAATTCCCCCCCATGGTCCCGAGTTACGGAATGAGCAAATTTGCAGTTTTCCATCAAGGCTTGCTCCGCCCCTTTTCCACCTCTTGGCTCCTCAATCAAGGGACTGGAGCAGCTGCAACTAAGGTAACTCAAAAATCAAAGATTAATCATACTTAACTAAAACTAAAATGTGCACACTTATTTTAGAATGCAGTGTTATGTGGATATGTTAATTAATTCTAAACCAAAACCAGTTATTCATTGTCCTGTAAATTAATTCCTATATTTAAAGACAAATGTGAATGCAGTGTTATGTATAAGCCTTTACGCTAATATGGTGGCCATTACCACTGTGTGGCTGTAAGTGCAGCCATCACACATACAGTGTCTAGCATTATGTCTTTATCCCTCAATCTCCCGTCCAACAAGAATAGCCTGAATAACCGATAACTTCTACACTTATCGATAATATTTTCACTAATGCTGTTGACAGGAATGTTTTAAGTGGATTAATAATAAATGACATATGTTACCATCTACCAGTTTTTGCAACATTACAGAACTATGCCAGGATTAACAGATGTGAACCTAATAAGAAATTAATTAGACATAAAACACAAGAAGCAATTTGCCGCCTCAACAGCCAAGACTGGAGTAACATCTATGTTCAAGATGTTGACGTGGCATTTGAAAACTCTGTTGTATAATTTTATTTTATTTTTTTAAAGAACAATAGAAGCTGAACAAACTTATAAGAGGTATAAGAATAAATTGATAAAAATTATAAGAAGCAGCAAAAGAAATGACTACAGTAAAGTTTTAGATGAAAATAAGAATAACATGAAAAACATGTGGACAATACTAAATAACATTGTAAATAAAGGAACTAAGGGATTAGAATATCAAAATAACTTGCAAATACAAAATACAATGATCAGTGACATAAAAGAAATTGCAAATGGTTTTAATGACTTTTTTCTTGATTTTGATCCTGTCTTGGCTTAAGGAATTGTAAAAGCTGGACATGCTCCTAAAACTAAAGCTATTAATGTAGCAAACTCAATGTTTATAAGGGGAGTAGATGAAGAGGAAATTATTTATGTAGCTACATCCTTTAACTCCAAAAAATTAACTAACTGACTGTGATGGCATTGTTATGAATTGAAATAAAGGTATTATTGGATGTATTGTGAAACCATTTACCTACATTTGTAATCTGTCATAACAGAATGGTGTATTCCCTGAGATGAAAATTGCAAAGTTAGTTCCAATATATAAAGCTGGAGATAAACATATTCTCGCAAACCATCAGCCCATCTCTTTAATACCACAGTTCTCTAAGATACTGGAAAAATATTTTTTAAAATAGATTGTATGAGTTTATCACAAAAAACAATGAATAGCAGATTAGATGCAAAAGCACCACAACACATACGTTAATGAAGTTTATAGATACAGTAACAACTGCTATTGAAATCAAAGAATATGCTGTCAGTTTTGGGGCCACTGCTTTTCATATTGTACATTAATGAGATGTGTGCAATTTCAAAGTCTTTGAAAATAATATTATTTGCAGACGATACAAAATTACTGTGCCGTGGAAGTAACTTGGAAAAACTTCTGAATGTACTAGAAAATGAACTAAATAATCTGAAGACCTGGTTTGACTATAATAAATTAATATTGAACCTGGGTAGAACAAAATTCATAATATTTGGGAATCACACATATTCTACCAATAGTAAACTGACAATAAATAACATGGCAATTCTCTGGCAATTCTCTACAAGGTTAAGGATCGTATAAATCAAATGCATTATATACTCTTTATTGTTCTATGATACTCCCGTACATGACATATTGTGTGGACGTGTGGGGAAACACGCATAAAGCACACACCCATCCAATTCTGCAAAAAAGAGCAACAAGGATAATAAATAAAACCACCTCAAGAGAACCATCAAATCCACTTTTTATTAAACTGAATATTCTCAGATTTAAGGATTTGGGTGACCTCAGAACCGTACAATGTACAAAGCAGCAAGTAAACTTTGCCACACAACATTCAGAACTTTTTCCAGATAAGACCAAATACTCATAACCTGGGAAGAATCCTTATGTTCAGCAAGCCAGTAGTTAGGACTAATGTAATATGTCACAGCATTACAGTCACAACAGTTAGTGTGTGGAACTCCTGTACAAATGAAGTTAAGAAAAAGACATCAATACAAAAATTCATGTGATTGTTTAATAAATGATAAATTGCGTGAATATAGGAAATTTCCTCTCATTGTGTTCTGTTGAAGCCTTGTCCTCAAATTCATAGACTGAGGCAAGAGTGTTTTGGTTTACAAGCTGAAATTTTTGTGTGTGTGTATGTTTATGTGTTGTATATGAGTCTAGACTTGTATACAGTCAAACATGTGTGGATCATATAATGTCGAATTGTGAATATTGATTTTAATACTTCATACAGCATTCCAACTTTCAGTCATAAATTATCATTATTAACATACAGTTGAATGAAAATACTTTTGCCTAGCAACAGACAGTGACAGTAATAGTAATAATAACAATGTTTGGCTCTGATTTTAGGATCTGGAGCAGCAGCTGCTGTCTCTGTATTTGAGGACAGGTTCAAACCAAATATGGAGGTAAGGCATTGTCATGTTCCCTCTTATGACATACTGTAGGTAATTAAATAAAGAGTCAAATCTTTAAGAATAAACAAATTGAAGTAATAATGTCCACAGAATCGGAAAGACATATAAATTGAATGAAATTTAATAACATGTCTTCAGTTGGAAGAGGCGAAGCAGCTAGTACGAGATGCCATCGCTGCAGGGATTTTCTGTGACCTGGGTTCAGGCAGTAACGTCGACTTGTGTGTCATCACTGAAGCTGGAGTGGAATATTTGCGTGGCTATGACAAGCCCACAACGAAGGGGAAAAGGTGAGCCATTATTCTATTACACTGTTAATTTGTGTTTTTTCGTTTGTTAATCTGCTGGTCACATAATCAGAGCACTCACATGGGCATTTTCATAAAGGACAAAAAGACTAATATGATCACTAAATTCTGCTTAATATAGGCATCAACAATAGCAGCAAGAGTAACAAAGCAGTTAAACCAATGCGATTTAACACCAAAGTTTAAAGTTAATCACAATTTTTAAACTTCTGCTTGTCCACCTGCTTTTCATAGAAAAGCAAAACTGTAGATGCTATGCAGAAAACTTTTCCTGAATCACTGGACGAAGTTGGGCATTGAGGCCGTTATTAGTTTGGTCAGATTTTCTTGACATTTGACAGTCACTACAAACATATCTGCTTAACATCAAACATGTAAAACTCCTCAAGATTATCCCAAAAGAAGTGTCACTCAAACCAGAATTATTCCTACTTTGCTTCTACTCAGAGGAGCACAGTAAACGGCTTCTTTTCAGCTTAACTTTTTATTTAACTTTTGTCCTAAATAAAATAGAATGTGTGGATAAATCTGAAACTGACCTGACAGTTTTTCTTCTTTAGGAAATATCTAATCCAAATCCAATTAGATAAATCTAATGCGTTACATTTTCTCTCTCTCTCTGTCTTTTCTTTTCAGAGAAGGGCAGTACAGGTATAAGACTGGGACCACCGCTGTCCTGACCAAAACTGTGACACCCCTGTCCCTGGATGTGGTCAATGAATCTGTTCAGATTATGGACACTGAATGAAATTCAGCAGCATTTTTCAGCTAGAATAAAATGTATTCAGTAGAATAGGATGAATAAAAAAAACCTTGTTAAATGATTAGTGTTCGCAAATTTATTTAGTGACTACTGCTGAAAAATACTGGAAGATGGTAACTATTTCTTTTTCTTACTAAAAAAAAATCTATATATAGCAGAACATGATCCGTTGTCTAAAGAATTATTAAGGAATTTATTAAAAATCACTTTTGGTGACCTACTGGTCTGTGAAAACACAATAAAATCTTATTTTCATGCATTGCTAATTGCTGAGCTTTATAATGTCACAGCATTATGCTTTATAGTATATATTTGATTATTTATTGAATAATTTGAAGAGTATTATGTCACACACTTCTCTGTCTTTTAACAATAGCTTCCAAAGGGTTATCTCTAAAGAGCTCCAGACAATGCACACTCACTGATTTACACATATCCACCAAAGGATCCAAAAAGTGGGTGAGCAACATTTAATGAATCCTGAAAAAGTACATGGAAGATCAGATCACAGTAAGGGTATTCACAGCAAACACACAGGAATTATTATTTTAGTGGTCGACAATAGCTTTAACTATTTTAAGAGAAATAAAATCCAAGTCCCAAACGGATACAATTTTAGAGCTTTATCACACAGATATTACTAAGCAGGTAGTGAGATGGCTTTTTTATGCATCACCACATGCAGTTTACAGGGGGACAAGTTTGTAGATCACTTGGCAACAAATGCTGTGTCATGAGAAAAGAATACAAATTGCCCAACAACACCCACTTTCAGATTACACTTCTGTAATGAATAATTTAGGTAAAGAAACTGAGCAGAATACTTGGAAAATTGATTCCAGTACAAAAATTAAAGGAACAAAATCTAAATGCAGAAACTGTGTACATACTTTCTGATTCTAAGAGCATAGTTTATAAAAGAAGAATAAAGGTTTTCTTTAATTTTTGAGTATCAAATAGTTAAGACAGGGCTTGTCCTGTATGGAAAACATCTGGTAGGCAAGTATAAGAGGGACAGCTCAAAACCAGTATGACGACTCAATCTTTACCACTGCAAGAATTTTATTTTATTTTTACCTTTATTTTAATAAAAGATATACATCTCTTTTACTGGTATTATGCACACCAGAAGAGTTTAGAGACTGATTAAAGACTTGTGAGCGGCTGGACAACAATTTCAAAACCTTGCTCATCTTGGATTAACTAGCCTAAAATGGCAATGAACAAAAATGACCGAATAGCTTTATAGTGGTAACATTTCAGTAAGTTTCAAACGGAACTTGGATATAAACAGTAGAGGCCAGCAGGCGTGTGTCGCAAGTTGTGAGCCATACGTGAAACGGAAAAAGACGAAGAAGAATCTGGCCCGCAAGCTGGATCAAAGCTGATTGGCTGAGCCAGCGGGGGGCGTTATTTGAATTTCAGTCTGGAGTGTGTGGCCTTTGTAGCTTTTCGGGTAGTTATATCGGCTTCGAGTATTTCAAGTTGAGAAGTGGTGTTGAACCCAACAGGTACGTGTACTATTATTTTACTTTTCTAATGAAACATTTTCAAGGGTGAATGTGTTGTTGTTCACGTGTAATAGCTCCTAGAACATGTCATTTAGATAAACAATCTGCAAAGCAAGGACCTTCTGTTCCATTTGGCCGTACGAGTCGTGCATGAAACCTTTATTTTGTGGGGAAATAATAATTATAATAATAATAAAAACTAAACACGTTATTATTTTTAATCCTCATATGTGACCTTAGCAGACGTCTCTGTGGAAACCGAGTAATGTTGCTCTAAATATTGTACAAGGCATTCATACTTTTTCCCCGTGCAATTTCTTGTGGATAATTTGATGTCAGTTAGTCACCCATTTGAAATTGTTAATCCTCACTACCTTTTTATTGCCATTTCCGAACGAGTTTTTGCAACAGGACCCAATGGTTCGATCGAATAGATCAAATATTTTATATCAAGGTGGTCTTATCTCTAGCTTTCTCTATATTTTAGTAAAATTTGTTTGCTCATATTATAGCAACACTATGTATTAGCTATATAGCGTAGCTTGTATTTTAGCGACTGCAACTTGTCAATTTCCTTGTATACAGTAGTTTTAAAACGCTGTGATTCTTCGCAGGAATATGACATAGCATCCCAGCATAGTTATATTAGGCTTTATTTATAATGCCCGTGTCATAATTTTCTGTTTTTCTAAAATGTAATTTGAAACAGTTGCTTGAATGAAGGTACCAGAGAAGATCTCAGAATTGCATGTTGTAGACTGTATAAGAAACAAGAAATTGTGTCAGATTAGAAAAGGGACACAGTGCAGAGCATGACAACAATGCCACTTAAAACTATAACTTTGTCCTCATTTTATGGTATAACAGCTTTTTCTCCAAAATGGATTATATCCATTTTTTAAAATTTGGTTTGTGATGCATTCTAAGGATATTCTTTGTGACTAATTTGTTAGGGTACTTTCACAGATGGGTTATTCAGTCCATTTAAATGGAACTCTGTTTTGTTTTCCCAATTGTTGCAGTTCATTTGTGCAAGTGTGAACACAGTAATCCCACAGAGACCCTTTGGAGAAGGTGGTCTCTGTACGTTTCCAAATGAACTCCTGGTTTGTTTATGGTGTGAATGTGATCTGACCAGGATTCAAGCCAACTGCCAGGTGTGCAGTACACGTTTAAGCTATAAGATGTCCTTTAGCTATGTATGCTTTGGATTCTCAATGTAGGAAGGAACCACTGATGTGCAAAGGTCTGTATGGGCTAGCAACTAGCTGTGAAGTGAACATTACCAAGGCTTTTAATTTTGAGTACAAGATCCATAGAGGCAGGGGTCTGTCACACCAGGCAAGAACCCATGTTTAGGCTGTGTAAAGATACCCCTGAGACAATTCAGCACATAACAGCAGGGTGAAAATGCTAGCAGGCACCCATATTATACAGGAACATCTTTTAAACTCAAGTCCCGAGGTTAAAATGACCACCCTAGTGTGGTCGAGAATGACCAAGCTAAGATCCCATGGGATTTCCAGATACAGACGGACAAACTAGTGATGGCTAACCAACTGTACATAGCAGAGGAAGACAGCCATAGTGATAGATGTAGCTATACTGAATGACAGCAACATCAGGAAGAAGGAACTTGCTGGAGAGGTACTGAGGGCTGAGAGAAGAACTCGAGAAGATGTGGACGATGAGGGTAACAGTGGTAATCTGAGCAGCGAACTCCAGGCTAGGCTAGGCAAATGGCTCCAGCAGATCCTAGGAACAAAAAACATTAAATGACTTTTGACTGTTGGTGTATTCTTGAGAAAGTAATTTTTGAAGATGGAGCTGAAGTAGTTAGTGTCTGGGGGGGAAAAGACTTGACACACTTGGATAAGATTGGCACATGTCCTGCTTTCCCTTCTCATTCAAGCAGTTATAAAATGACGTATTCCACTGGCATGAGTACCTTTGCAAACAAGAGCTGCTTCTCATGTGTCAGGGTAGCTTGATGTTTCTAATGATCTGTGATTTGAAGTAAGCCACGCTTCCCCTTTTACTTTGAATGCATTTGAGACAAAATCAATCTACCGAGCATTTTCTTCTGTAATCTGATGATCTTTTCTAGGCCTTTTAAGCTGTTTTATACCTCCCTCTATACCTTTATACCTCCCTCTATACCTTTATACCTCCCTCTATACCTTTATACCTCCCTCTATACCTTTATTTACCTGGATAAATAAAGTTTAAATAAAATGAAAACAAAATAACTGCTTACCTTGTCTGATAAAATAATAAGTACAGTTACTGACTGAAAAGGAAACTTGAAAGTTTGTTCTTTGTTTTTTGTTTTTTTTCTGCCTCTAGTAATGTCCCTAATCTGATATAGTTAAATTGTGACCTTGGTGTTATTCCCTTTGTAATTGTGCCTGTACATTTGTAGCAATGCGTCATAATTTATCTGCCAGCCGTCGGAAGGGTAAAACCCCTCAACGGCGCCCCCAAGTGCCAGCCCAAAGGACCTCCAATGTAACAGCCCAAAGGACCTCCAGTGTAACAGCCCAAAGGACCTCCAGTGTAACATCCCAAAGGACCTCCAGTGTAACATCCCCAAGTCGCAGTGGAGTTCCAGGTTAGAGTAACTTTTAATCTATTTTGTGTGTGTGTGTGTGTGTGTGAGAGCAAGACCGCTCTCCCCCCCCCCCACCCCACACACACACACACACACTTTTCAGCACTTAAAATCAAAGGCTTATTTGATTATCAAAGATTTTACTTAATTGTCTTGCTAACAAAATGTATTTGTGGATTTAGGACAGCCTCCTGTTTCCCCCAAGAAGAGGAAATTTCGACCAGGAACCAGAGCTTTGAAGGAGATCCGCAAGTACCAGAAAAGCACAGATCTCCTCCTTAGAAAGGCGCCCTTTGCCCGTTTGGTGAGTCTGACAACAGCAGACCAGACACAGATAAAGTCACTTTTTACCCACTGGGAGTCTTTATTTATTTATTCATTTATTTATTTATTTATTTTTATAGTTGAATCAATAGAAGTGTTCTTTTTTTTCAATGCCTTTTAATTGTTGGAAGTACGAGAAAGAGAAACTACAGTAATTACAAATATGCTCATATATTCTGTCTCTTAACTCGGGTCTTAATGTTAATAACCATTATAGATATCTACTTGTCCGGTACAAAATCTATGTCTCCATCCTCACGATGATAGCATGTAAATAATCTTTACTGTGTTCACAGAATTGAGGCTGAAACTGGCAGCAAAAAGAACCAAGATAAAAGGAGCTGATTCTTTTGTACAATTCAATGTCTATAATCTCTTTGAAGGACACGAGGGAATTTTAGTCTTGTCCTCTTTGGGGCTGATCTAGGACTAGGATTCGGGCATTTGGTGCCATCAGAGTCGATTCTCTCAATGACCTGCAGGCACAAAAAATAGTTATTAAATAAAAAATAAATTAACTGCATAATACATACAGTCAAATGAAGGACTGTACATATGATGCAGGACCGCATAGAGTCCTGCGAAAAAACTGGAAGAAGTAATGGTGAACTTACTTTCCCTGTTAAGGCAATCCACATTACACCAGGGCCTGTGGTGCTGTCCAATACCAGCCACATTTCACCAGGTCCAGTATTGTTGGCCTATGCACAAAGTAACAGCCAGGTGTTACTAATCAAATGCACTTGATTTACTGATCAGTAGGCGCCTCTATGAAAGCAGAGGTTTTGGGCTGCCCAGTAAGAATACTTTATCTGGGAGGCGCTTGCGTCAGCTGGCTTCTTTCGTCATGGAGGATCAGCGGCTCTACTCTGAACCAAACCAAATTACTGAACTCTAAAGCCTGAAAACCCAGCCACATTTTGAAAAAAGATCATATTTGCCGCTTGTGTCTGCAATCTAATTTTTCACCTTTAAAGAGCTAGCAATAATAGTGTTAACACAAAGATCAGGCAGGGAACTTCTCTCACACCCAAGTTTTTGCTTCAGCTACTACCAGAGCTGCACTCTGCTTGGGATGTCAGGACCTGTCAGCTGTCTCTGGAGTCCGGCAGGCAAACAAAGTCCGAACAGTGCTCCTTCTTCAGCTTGACAGCTGTAATCACCTCTGGTGGCCACCATCTCATTCAGGGGATACTGCTACGGCAGACATGTGCCAACATTTCTGAGTTCATGCGCAGTTGGTTTTTTTTTTTTGTTTTTTTAAACAAATCAGTTACATACTCATATAGTTGGTGTTGAAAAAGCATCACTGTCTAGAGGGTTTTTTGTGTGTTTGTTGTGTGTGTGTGTGGGGGGGGGGTTTCTATGTGACTGAAGCCTCTGTTTCTTAAAAAGATGTTGGTTCTTCCTTTTGATTTAGGTTCATGAGGTGTGCCAAAGCTTTTCTAGAGAAAGGCTTCGATGGCAGGTTTATGCTCTTCTGGCCCTCCAAGAGGTAAGACGCCATCTCCATTAGCCTTTTGATGAATTGTGGACACTTGTAATGTTCACTTGTCTATTTGATACATTTACCTAGAATTACAAGTGTGATGGTGTGCAGTGTTTGTTTGTTTTTTTTGTTTGTTTTGGGGGTTTTTGCCTTAAATAAGGCCATTTAGATCGCCATACTGCCATTAGGTGGGGATCAGTTGATAGCTTATGTACCCTTTTCACACAGGTGACTGTGACAGAAAAGTATTCACAGTGCTTCACTTGTTACAGTTTTATCATGTTTGAGCCTGATTCCAAAATGGATTGAATTCATTTTTTACCTCAAAATATTATACACAACATCTCATAATGAAAAAGTGAACAATTTTTGCTTAGAATTCTTGCAAATTTATTAAAAATAAAAACCAAAACATGTACATAAGTATTCACAGCCTTTGTTCAATACTTTTGGCAAAAAGTTACATGTTATACTTTTGTTTGGTATAAGGTGTTTGTCCTGATATGCGGTTGTCCAGTCTTTTTCAAACGTAACGTGCTAACTGTAACTGAGGATTTTAGGAGCTTTTTTTAAGAGTGAAATGTAGCTCTCTGGGTTTTTTATAGTTTCTCAAAGCATTACATAGTCTGACCTTGGGTTAAATTTCCTGGTAAGATTAGTGACTGCCTTGAATGTTTCCCATTTCTGAATAATATTTTTCACTGTACATTGATGGACTTGTTTTAGAAATGGCCTTACAACTCTTTTTATAAACCCACTTCTGAACAGCAACAATTGCTCTCCAAGTTTGTCGCTGGTGTTGTTTGGCTTTCTTTTTGTTAACTAAATAATGTAATTATTTATTGTGTATATTGTGTAATTATTACATATTCCTATTAAGCCATAGTAAAGCTTGCCAATCAAACTTTTCTACATTCTTGTCCTCCCAGGCTGCAGAGGCTTTTCTCGTCTTGATATTTTCAGATGCCAACCTGTGTGCCATCCACGCCAAGAGAGTCACTGTATTCCCTCGTGACATTCAGCTAGCCCGGAGGATCCGTGGGGTGGATAATCTGTAATTCTTAATCCTATAACAGAAATACATTTGTTTCATTTTGATTTAGTTTAAATTACAACTGTTATATTAAAGGTTTTCTAATTGTATGCTACAATGTGGAGAGTTGAGGTTTGGTTCCTTTTCACACGTTGACTTAAAACAAATGGCATCCAATGAAACCAGAAGCTTTTTCATTCCCCCCGCTTTTTTTGTAAACATTAGTGAGGGGTTTTACTTTGCAGAATACATTTAATGTGTTCGTGTGATCACTGTTCTTTTTGTAATATTTGATATGCTGTTAATGTGTATATATTGTTGCACGTTGTATTAAACTTATATTCTTTTTTTCTATTACATGTGCCTCATCTATTTGATTTGGACAAAATGTATTATTTTATTTTAACATACAATGGAAACAAAAACCCACGAGGTTTTCTCAGTTGTGCTTTCACCTCTCAAAGCAATCTGGCTGTCTTCTTTGATCTTGGATATAAGCAAGGATCACTTATTGAATATTTTCTCTTTTCATTTTCTGTTACCCCTGGAGTTATTGGACAGTCATTGGTCTAAAAGAAAGACAGATGTTATATAGTAATTATATAATTATTATTGAGGACTGTGCTAAACAGTGGTCTGTGATCCTGAATTATTTTGCTGTCATTCCCAAAGTGGTAGGCCATATAACATCACAGCGTGGGGTCAGTGGATGCTGACCCCAGTGTATTTACAGCCTGTCTGAAGCAGGACAAGATCCTGGTGTTATGGTAAACAACCTCAGAGCTTAACAACTATCTACACAGTTGGCCTCCCATCATATGTGAAGAAGGTGCAGGGAAGACTAGTCTTGGTCTCTCTAAGACTATGAGTGAGAAAACCAATTTAATCCAATCAGATATTGATATTTTCATATTTGATCCTGCAACATGAAATGAAGTATCAATTTTTACAGTTTTGTTTTTTTTAATCTGTGAACTTTATATTTCATTTTTTTAAACTGGAAAAAGTGTTGTGGTTCAGGGTTGCTTCTCATGTCATTACTCCTTAGTCAGTGAGTGAGACGGTGCAAGTGCATCGCAAAAACTCATATGACTGACAACTGTAAATGAAGCAGCATCTGGCTGCAGTTTAAAGAAGAAGCAGATACTAACTAAGAGGAGAAACCGAATCAGCCCATCTAAGCTGAGGCATTTGATTTTAATGCAAAAGGGTTTATCAAAACACAAAGCATTCATATTTGCCAATTAAAGATAAAATATGAGGCTACAGATGTTTGTTTGTTTTTTAAATTTAGAGCCATTTGGGACCCAAAAGAGCCAGCTCTTCTTTTGGAGTTGTGCCACAAGAACCCCATCACTAACTGACCCATGCTGCAGAACTTTGGAGTAAGTCGCTGAAACTTGTAAATGACAAAAAAGCCCGCTAAGTTGTTGTATTATTCAGTAAGTTCAGTTTATGTTAAAAGGAGGCCTCCCTATCTGAGATATTGATCATGATTTCCCTTTTTGTTAACACTTTTTGTACCTATGCTCTCAATTTTGTCTTGTTTCTTTCTTTTGTTTTTTCTCTCTTTTTTTTGGTGTTTCTTTTTCTCTTATTGTAATGCTCAACCGAATAGATGCATTAATAACGGTGCCTTATATGTTTATATTGTTGTTGACAAATAAAGTTCATTGAAAGAAAAAAAATGCGTCAGACTGAGCTCATCATGTGACCGAAAGGGAAGCCAAATGACGAACATCCGGTTGTGAACTAACGTGGCGTTCATTTTATTTCAAGGTGTTGTAATAATAAACTTCTAATTTGTACATGGCGTTCGCGTTGGCATCACGGGAGAGTCCGAGTTTCCTGTGAGAGTCAAATTTTTTTTATATAACATTCGAAATACCACAAATCAGGAAAGGTCCACTATTCTGTGTAAATAAACTCACATTCAGCGGGCATTGTGTTGGTGTATAATATTAATGTGTAGTGTTTTCATCTAACAAAAACTTGTTTTTCTTACACCCACAGTCACACAGCTGAATTAGTACCCGTCACTTCTCCAAACCACTATCTTTCAATGTATTTTCATCTATCCTACATGACTTGAACGCAACCTCAACATCATATTCCGGAGGAGCACGGCGAATTCGTAGTTAGTGAAAGCTGCTCGTTCCTAGTTTGTTTGAAGCTGGAGATTTATCGCGCTAGAAATAGAACGTAAACTAAAAACCATGGACTAGTGTGCGACTCTAATGGCTTTTGTACTTGGATGGTGAGAAGGAATCGGGATGTCTGGCACCAACATGGAAACAAAAAGAGTGGAGATACCCTCCAGCGTATTGGACGATCTCTGCAGGTAACTTGGTGTTTCCTGGGGACATCTAACACTGTTATTTACTTTAATTTAATTGTTATCACAATAACCGATTAAGTGGTATCACGATGAACAGAAGTACAAGATCAAGAGCAGTGGCGTCTATGGCGCATGGTATTATCTTTGTAGCTCTCCGTAGCTCAGTCAGTATGTGTACTGTGAACATAGTAAAGGGTGCACTGAATATTATTTATCCGTAGGATGACCACTACATCAAACCGAAATCCACCCTTTTAGAAGGAGCGTGGGCGAAGCACTGTATCACGAGTTAATCCAGTGGCTGGTAACATCAGTTTCAACCTATCGTCGTAGGGTAATGGATTCAAACAATAAAGGCTTGAATACAATAACTTTGACTTCGTGGTAATAATGTCATTTGCTCAATTACAATACCAATTTGCACGTCTCCCATAAGTTTTGATTTGCTACCTATATCTAAGGCACTACACCCTTTCCCACTGTGAGTGGGAAAGCTTGAAAAGATGAACGAGTATTGACTAATATGTTATTACGGTAACTGAAAAACATCTGACGACTTGGATTCGTATCTCACACATCTATAGGACACTAGTAAATGACATGGCACTAAATACCCTCAGTATAAAAAAAAAAAGTGGGAGCTTGAATTAAATCTGATGACTGAGGAGAGGGCCTGGGGTATTGGCAGGATATGAAAGGGGAGAATCTTATTATTCTACAGACCCAACGGTGTTGGTGCTTAGAGTAAAATGCTGTAAGAAAAGAGTACCTGTTCCTATTGTTCGCCAAGAAGCTTTTAACTGTTAACTGGAGGAACATTGCTACTAGCACTGATCCAGTAGATACACAGACTGAAACACTTTTACTTAACAGCAAAGCAAAGCTGTTAAGTATATTTGGTTGATTATACAGCCAAATATGGATACATATGTCTTAAGATGGACTCCAGTCATATCACACTTGAATGCCTAACTCCCTAAATATAACCAGATGCTCAACAAACAAAAACAGCATTAGAATTAAATAGCCCTTTGTCAAGGAAGGTTTTGGTAATATATGTTCAGTGTTGTTTACAAGAATCACAAAGAAAGCACCTCTCAGCATTAGCAAAGTTTTTCTCATTTTCCCATGCAAACTGTTTGTCTGCAGTTAATTTGTTAGAATCTGGTTAATGTCCTTCCTTTAAGCTTTAAAATGGAAAAAACGCAACATGAAGTAACAAGACACAGTACAAACATTGAGTTGCAGAGCAACACAAAGTATAATGACAGTACTGTGAAAGGAGAAGCTCTACATACAGTTTCTGGTCCTAATCCCATTTCTTTATTTGTGCTTCCCCAGCCGGTTCATCCTGCACATCCCCAGTGAGGAAAGGGACAATGCTATCCGAGTTTGCTTCCAGATTGAGCTAGCCCACTGGTTCTACCTGGACTTCTGCATGCAAAACACTCCAGGAATTCCTCACTGCGGGATAAGAGACTTTGCCAAAGCTGATATCCTTACATGTTACAGAGATTTTAAATAACTTGTGATTTTAAAAAAAAAATCAGTTTTTTATAATGTGTATTACTTTTGAAGGCATTTTTTATAATGACAATAGGCAGTGTAGTTGTCCAGCACCTCTTCAGATGATCAAATGAGGTGTAGTTGCTGTTTATGTTACTTCATTTCAGCAGAGATAATTTTTCTTGACTGCTGCAAACTGTTCCATCACTGTCCGTTTCTGTTGCCTCACGGAGAGGATGTGCAGAAAGTTCTTGAGCAGTGGAAGGAGTACAAAATGGGTGTACCCACTTATGGTGCAATCATTCTAGATGAATCCCTTGAAAATGTGAGTTGTTGTATACTCATGCACTGCAATGGCTGTGAATTCTTTTCCTCTGTTTTAGCCACCGTGTTAATTAGTGACAGTATTGTATTTGTATGTTGAGATCTGGTAGCACTTAGAGAAAACAACTCCTCAATATGGCAAAAAATCTCAGCAAGTGGTGTGGTAATTAGTGTGGAAGTGGAATATTTTTATTCTGTGGACCCTATCGTTTTGGTACTTGATTCTTAAGGAAATCTGGATAGTAAATTCTAGGATGGGTCTTAGTTTATTTGAAAACGTTTTCTAAACTTCCAGTATAAAAAATGGTATTGACTGCAACAGATTCTTATAATTTAAATGGTAAATAATGTTCCTGGGTTTGTAGTGGGCAGAAAAATGTATTGAATATTTGGCAGGTGCTTTTTGTTTGAGGAATTAAAATCCTCTTTTTAGGTTAGCATGCATCACACAATGACTATAGATGCGTAGTAATGTGGTTTGGCTTCTACATCAAAATTGCTACAGGCCTGCTGTGCTATGTTTTTCATACAAAACCTAGATGCCATGCTATAATTGGGATGCTATAACAATATGTAGTATAGAAATGTTGTTGGACTACTGTGTCTGCAGTAATGCAACGCACATGCAACGCAGCTATGATGTCTGAGATGTTGCGATGAGGTAGGTTCATGGCTGGTAGTTGGATAGGGCCAGTCCATTCTGGGAATCCTTGAGTGTCGGGACTTTCCGGCCTTCAGTTAGCCATTCTCTTTGTGTCTCATCCATTAGCAGCTGGTTCATTTATGCTGCCAGGCACTCATGAAGCACAGTTAGCTTCTTAAGCCTGTAGGTGTGGATCATGTCTGCACCTGGTGCTATCCAACTCTTCATGCTTGACTCTTTCTTGGATGTCTCCCACTGTGATATGGATAATGGACCCTGTTCAGGGATATGTATCAATTCATTTCAAAGCCTTTATTGTCACTGCATTTGAAAACACAATGACATTTGAATTACATCACCCGGTTGGCAACCAAACACACCCAGATATGTGTCTCACATGTAAGCAGTGTGAACAAATAAATAATCAAAAAGTAGGAAAAAGATTCACTTAAATGTGCATTGTAATAAATACTAAAAAGGAATATTTAAAAAATCTCCACTTTATTCATATTGAGAACAGATTTGACACAGTAAAGTAATTACACTGACTGTAGTTATTGCACTTGAACTGTTTTTGTTTTTGTTCAGGGTTATTGCCTGTGGGAATAAACTTTTGAGCCTACTGGTTCTCATCTTCAGAGACCTGAGGGCAACATTTGGAACAGGTTATGGCCTGGATGTGAAGAGCCAGTGACGATTTTTATGCCCCTGCTGATGTAGTGTTTAGCTGCAATTTGCCGAAAGGATGAGAGGTGGCAGCCAGTGACTTTTTTTGTGTGCTGTGTTTATGATGTGCTGTAGTCTTCTTTTTTTTTTTTTGTCTGTGGATGAGGAGCTTGCATACCACACTGTGATGCAGTATGATAGCAGGCTCTCACCAGTAGCTCCGGCTGCAACTTGTTTCTCTTCAGGCTCTAGGGAAGTGCCAGCACTGCTGAGCTTTCTTCACTGTGGCGGTGGTGTGAGCAGTCCAGGAGATGTTCTCTGCTAGGTGGGTTCCTAGGAGTCGGAAATCCTGGACCCTTTCTACAGTCTCCGTTGATGTATAAAGGGAGATGGTCTGCTCTGTACTCCCCGAAATCATTGATGACTTCCTTCTTTTTCTTTGTGTTGAAGGTGAGGCTGTTCACAGAGCACCAGGTGGACAGCCTCTGGATGAGTCCAACTATGTTGGTGTCATCTGTGAAATCTATTATGAAGTTAGTGGCGTGGATTGGTGTGAGTCATGAGTGTATAGTGAGTATAGAACCGGGCTCAGGGCGCAGCCTGTGGGGAGCTGGTGATAGGTGTGAGTGTAACACACAGAAATTAGTTGAGAGTGAAGGAGAGGTGGGGGCTGAGCTTTACTGTTTGTTGGCAATCTGGGGGGAATTTTTTTTAATCCAGATGCAGGTATGAAGGGGGAGATCAAAGGCAGACAGTTTGTTTATGAGTATGTCTGTGATTAGTGTATTAAAGAGCATTCGCACATGGTTTCTCCATTTGATTTTGCCTGTGAGTGAACTGGTGTGGGTCTCAGGATAAGGCTTTGGCTGGCTTCTGGCTTTAATGCGTCTTAATACCAGCCTCTCAAAACACTTCATAGCAACAGTGCAACCTGTTTGTAGTCAGTCAGGCTGTCAGGGGTGGATTTCTTGGGCAGGGGGAGGATGATTACAGACTTCAGGAAGGGTGGGATGTTGGCTTGTGCTAAGAATGTGTTGAAGATCTTTGTGTAGACTTCTGTAAGTTGGTCAGAACATGCCTTGAGTAGCCTACCCGGCACACCATCAAGGCCGGCAGCTTTCCTCTGGTTCACTGCACTAAGCACCTGTCGCACTTTGTGCTGTTATACAGCGAGGGGTTTCATGCTGTTGTCAGATGGAATCAGTGTGTTCCGGCTGGGTCTTTTTTCCTCACACCTGGCAAAGAACTGATTTAGGTTTTCTGCCAGGGAGACACTGATATTTTGGGGAGAGGGGCTGCCTCTTTTGTAAATTATCAAGTGTATGAGGCCTGTGAACACTCGTGCATGTGTTTGGTGAATGAAAAGAATTCTGTGTGTTTCAACTTACTGGTCTTTTGTTTTATTTCAATTTCAGGTACTGCTTGTTCAGGGCTACCTTGCAAAATCTGGTTGGGGCTTTCCAAAGGGGAAGGTTAATGAGGATGAAGCGCCAAATGACTGTGCAGTTCGTGAAGTAAGTCAGGCAGTTCTTATATCAATTTAAAGAAATAAAAGTCACATATCTTAAAATGGCTTTAGTTCTTATTTGATAATGATGGTTGCTTTCCAGGTGTTGGAGGAGACGGGTTTTGACATCAAGAACCGTATCTGCAAAGATGTTTACATAGAGCAGAAAATCACTGACCAACTAGTGCGGCTCTACATCATACCAGGAGTGTCCAAGGATACAAAATTCAACCCCAAAACTAGAAAAGAGATAAGGGTAAAAAAAACCAACAGTTTTTTTACCTTTCGGTCCAGATTTATTAATGTCTTGAGCTTGTGCAAAGCCTCTTTTGTCACTTTCTGGATGAAAATGAATTAAAATGCACTGAATAAAAAGGAGGGAACAGAGAAGCCCATAGCTCTCTCCTTATCCACCTCCTCCAGCTCTTAGCTGACACCTTTTTAGGCCAGCTAACAGGTGTAATCTCTCCAGTATGTCCTGGGTCTATCCCTGGGTCTTTTTCTAGTAGGACACACTCAGAACACCTTACCAGGGATGTTCATATAAGGTGGTTTAGGGATCGTAGTCCTATCCTCAAACCACTTCAGCTAGTTCTTTTTGATGAGGACGAGTAGTGGCTCTACTTTGACTCCTTTCTGGATGACTGAATTCCTCACTTTATCAATAAAGGTGGGGAGAGGAATCGAGCACCCATTCTTCTAGAAAACTGGGTCCCAGTTGTCCAGTTCCTTGGAATTGTTAGTCTGCCTGCATATCTATTCCGCTTATCGTTTCTTGCACTTGCACTACAATCAGCAAATTTCAGTTTATGTGTCAGAGGAGGAAAATAAAGAGACATATGGATATTTATTTTTATTACACAAAAGGACAAGATAAATGGTAAAGTGGAAAACTGCATCCAGGACAGAAACAACTGCATTATGCTGCTAACACAATTTTGGTTCTTTGCAAGCATCTGCCAAGACAGCATGCTAAAGCTAAGCTAGGTGTGAAGCGGCAGGAATGAGAATTAGCACCTCCATGTCTGAGGCATGGTTCTCAGCCAGAAAAATGGTAGTGTGCCATCTCCAGGTAAGTGACAAGTCACTGCCCCAAGTAGAGGAGTTTAAGTATCTTGGAGTCTTGTTCACGAGTGAGGGAAGAGGGGAGCAGGGAAATGGCAGAGAAAATTGGCCCGCTTGTGCAGTTATAAATACACTGAAATGGTTTGTTGGGATGAAAATAGAACTGAGCGAGAAATTGTCCATTTACCAGTTGATATATCTACAACCCTCACCTATTGTCACAAGCTGTAGATAGTGAACAAAAGAGGCTGTATTGTTTTTGTCCACTGCTCCTGCAAACACCCTTATCATGTCTGTCACACTATATGCACTAGTCTTAACAGATTGCAATGATCATGACTGTGTTTATTGAAAAATTGAAAAAACCTTACTCTCAATGGCTTAGACTATTTGCATTTGTGGCATTTTGCTAATTCACCCTACTGTCAACTCGCTTCAGCTGTAGTCAGTCATCTGTTAATGTTTGTGAAGATTACTCGGTGTTGCAGTGAAGCAGAAGTTTTCTGGTCCTTGATCTGTACTGTCTGTAGCTGACAGAAATGTTTACACTTTCACTTTGTTTTTGCTTTTTGTTTTGTTTTTTTGCTTTTCTTGTAGAACATTGAATGGTTTCCTATCGAGAAGCTTCCCTGTCACAGGAATGACATGACACCAAAGTCTAAACTTGGACTTGCCCCAAACAGGTTTTTCATGGCCATTCCATTTATAAGGTGTGTTTCTAGAAAACAACATCTAATCATTTTTATTGTCCATTGATAGTTTTCAGTTATAGCAAGGTATACGTTTGTTTTCTTTCTGGTAATAAGATGAGCAAATAAATGTCACTCTTGTGTCTGTCTGAAATTCAGGTGAAATGTGTTGAGCCCAGCTTATCGTAAAGACTTGAAAAAAAAGGTTGCACTGACACTGGGCCGATTTTAGTACTTATACCATATAATACTTCTACTTCTACCAGCACTTCCTAGAAGTTGCGTGCTAATGTGCTCTCTTTAGTCTCACCATGGAATTGTGAAGAGAAGAAATGTCAATTTCTTTGTCACACTAAGATGATCACCATTACTCTTTGTAATACAGTTATTATTGTAGCAAAGTAATTTCAAATATCAATATACGATGGACGAATAAAGTATTTCTCATCTCAGCTCATCTCCTTTAACACATCCATGGGTTTGGGTACTCCCCAGGGTCAGAATGTCAGTGTGAAGATGTGGTTTCATGTACTGAGTTTAAATATTCAGTGAAATTGGCATGAAATCCATAATAGTAAATGAACAAGTTCATGGAGGGAGAAATGGATCAAAAGTAGCAGCTGCTCTGAAATCAGTATGGATGTCAGAGACGATCTGCTCTTCAGGGCCATCAGATCTGAAAATAGAACTAATGATCCTTACCCATATAAGTTAGCCTTCTTTTTGTAATTTGGTCCAGTTAATGCATATTGATCAACCAGTTGTGCATCCATGAAGTCTGTCAAACCTCTGAACTGTCTAAATAAAATTTTGCGTCTTGTTTGTCATGTTTTTGATTTTATGTCTAATGGCAGATCTTCTGCTTTACTTGTGTAGACCACTGCGAGACTGGATTAGCCGGAGGAAAGGCGAGTCAACAGACAGTGATGAGGACTTTGCAAACATCAGCAACATTCGGTAAAAAAACAAACAATTCTGCAACAGAAATCCCACACGGTAGTCAGTTCAAGTCAATTGTATTTATATAAGGCCTAATTACAATTTTTTTTACCTTAAGGCGCATTATTTTATAGGATAAAGACCCTGCAATATTAACCCTCGGAGGGTTAAGCAGGTTTTATAATTTTTAAATCTACGAGTCTGGTAGGGTCTGCTTGGGTCCCTGTTACGTTAATTTTGTTATGCGATAGTGACAGCAAGGGTCAACTACTTGGTTTTTTGATTGCACAGACTCGTCTGTAGAAAATTTACATCACAATCCCCCAGCTACAAACACGCCCAGGCAGTGGACTTCAAAGAAGTATGACAGGAATGACTACTCAGCTGTCGGATCTCCACCCGTCTGTGTTCATGTCCGCACCAGGCTTTAGAGAGAAACTCCAACAATCAGCCAATCCCCTATTACCAAGCACTTGACGACAGTAGGAATTCCCTTTTAACAGTAAACCTCTGGCACAAGCAGGTTCAGGGAGGGGCAGCCATCTCTCATGTCAGGTATCACCAACTCTGCCATTCCCGTCAGCTCTACCGAGATTTATACCTTCTGGGAGCTCGACACATTCGCCTCAGTCCTAGCAGCAGGCTTTTCTAGTTTTACCATTTACCATTCAAAGCATGAAAGACTAAAAGGCATTTTGACCCATTTATGCAGAACATTATTCCGTTTCTTAAATAATGTTTGGATTTTTTTGTCTCCAGGTTCTTTGGTGTCCTTAAAAAATCTAGAGACATGCATCCACAAGCCCCCCTATGAAATTGAAAGTTTTCACCTAAAGTGCTTTTTTAACAGAGCAGGTTTATTCTTTATTCTTTGCTCTACTGTGCAATGATGTGCTTTAGCCTTGTGATGCTCAAACCTTGTGAAGTCAAGTAAAAACAACTGTTGATGCTCACAAAGAAGGACATGGATTTTGTAACAGGCTTTGTGTAATCTTAGCCCCAAACAGACTCACAGACTATTTGGGCTCACAATGCAGATTTTACTTTATTTACAATGCGACAGTTCACAGACCAGCCAGCTCTGATGTCCTTGACTCTCCAGCTCTCTGGCATGCAACTGGAATAGCCTTCCCTGGTACTGCCCCTGGAACCCACTGCACACCCCTCCCTGAGCCACAGAACAACCCCATAAAAGATGTGCAGTTATCACAGGACTTAGAGTAAAAAAGCTGGAGTGAGAAACATCATCAAGAAATTCACGGAAAGCCACACACTCAAAGTAGACAATCACTAGAACTCTGCATAGGAATGGACTGTGAGGTTGCATAATAACGATAATGTTGACACTCTTAGTTTTTGGAAATATTTGGGAATTTTTCTGTCTCTCTGAGATGGGCAGACTAAGCAATTTACCATCATGTGCACATAGAGCACTGAGAGTACTCCATGTGGGCTCTCAATGCTTTTAAAAGCATTGTTATGTTTATGTATAAACATAAGCAAATCAAAACATGAAATGAAATTCAGTGAAATTCCCAAACTTTCATAGATTGCCGCAATTTCAAAAATCCAATTTTCTTTTTGTTCTTCCTTCTGTCTCATAGGTCAAAATCTCGTCACCTCACAGGTAGCGATGCCTTTCCAGGAGAGAGCTGGACAAAACACAAGCAGCAGAAAACTTTGGGCCAGTTTGAACTGAACCAGGTTAGAAAAAGACTACAGTCAGTCACCATGTGATAACAGCAGGCAGATAATTAAAAATGAGGGAAAGAATCTATCAGTAAGTGTAATGATTCTTTCAGCCTATGTCCTCATAGAAAATGTATGTCTCAGCAAGTCCAAATGAGAAAGATAAACATGTATGAACAGGCATTTGTTATGTTCTAGTTGCATGTGGAGTACTCAATGTGATTCAGGTCCAGACTTTGCCAAGGCTTTATTAAATACGTCTGATTTAAATATATTATTAATTACTATATAGGTATAAGATGGAAGTAGAATCTGTCATTTGTTATTATAACCACAGTCATCTCATAAAATCTGTTCTTTACTCTGTAGAAACCAAATGTGAAAGGCAATGGGAAGAAATTTCAAGACTTGCCTTATATGAAGAAAGGCTCTTGTGACAATGGAGCCAGCAACCAGCAGGTGAAAACCATATTAGTAAGTGCCAAAACATTTTTGGTCCAGATAGCGGTTTTTAGTAACCAGAGAAGCCTCAGACATTATGCTGACATTTAAACCAGAAAAAGTCTCAAGATCATCAGTCAAAAACAGCACATGCACTTTCTGCTGGTGCAACTTAGCTAATATTAAGGGTTTCAGATGCTGTTTTTATTGAATATATAATATTAGTAAGCATTTAATTTTGGCATCATGTAAATAGTTAATGAATTACCAGCATCACACTCTTTAACTGATTCTACAGAAGGAAGATAAAAGACTTCAACCGCGAAGACTACAAGACAGTTTTGAAAGAGGTATGATTTTTCAGCACTCTGACATTCTATTTGGTCGAAAGCCTTTACATAGATCGAGGGTTTATTTCTACTCATTTGACCAAAGGAGCACTTAAAAAGACAAGATATTCCTTTCACTGCAATTTATCTAAGAGCCTTCTGGACAGTCGGCAATGGCAAATGCTCCTTGCACCCTTCACATCACATGTTATTAACACTGTTAATAAAATGCATGTAATATATCATTATCTAATGGAGTAATGCTCACAATAGGAGTGTGTGCAATAAATCTAACTGCTTATAAGTAAATTTCATCTGAATCTATTGAAATAATGGTGATGTGGTTCTCAAAGGCAAACAGTAGTTATGTAGTCATCCCTTTGACCTGAATGGTTGACCATTCACTCTAATGCATCAAGTTACGTATGGAGCAATAATTTTATTTGGTGTGACAAATGATTTTTAATTTCTGTGCTTTCCATTTTATGCATATAAAGATTAATTTAATTTAATTTAATTTAATTTAATTTCATAGATGATGACCACTGATAGCCTCCAATTGCCACATCACACAGTTAAACGGGTTTTTCTTTTCACAGATGCAGCTCCAAGCAGCTCCTGCGGTCATCAAGAGAGTAGAGATTATGAGCCAATGCTGTCCTCTAAGGCTTTCCTACATTTCAGATTTGACAGAGACGCCATCATGAAGAGTTTCGATTACTGATATCGTTGATGCTGATCTGTGCCTCCTCTGTAACGTCAAACCTTGAACTCAAGAGACATTCTAAATTAAGGATATGAGTAAACAAGGGATATTAAGGATGTAACTAAACCATCTCCTTCTCATCTTGACTTGCTTTTT
Organism: Pundamilia nyererei; assembly: GCF_000239375.1. Taxonomy (NCBI): domain Eukaryota; kingdom Metazoa; phylum Chordata; class Actinopteri; order Cichliformes; family Cichlidae; genus Pundamilia; species Pundamilia nyererei. Next base: position 289,799 of record NW_005187707.1, on the reverse strand, counting down.
ATGTGCATGTGTGTTGCCTTTCTCACTTCAGAGTAAGTTTTCCTGAAAGAGGTAAAACATAGTAGAGGACTACACAGGTAAATCAGTAACTTTTTACAGGTAAATGATGTTTTGAAAACATTTACTTTGAACTTTTAAGTACATTTATGATGACAGTAAAAAGTGGGAAATTAATCCTTAGTGCATTTGGCCAGCGAATCTTTTTTTGAATTTGTCATGTTATATTTTGGTTTTAAGCTATAATATATTCAGATAATAGCTTCCTCCAGTCATTCAGTTAAGTAGCAAACATTTTCTGCACGGTGTCTTTTAACAGTGAAACTGGCTTAATGATATTACAGTGTTCTTCGGTTTTTTTCCTCTCAAGAAACTTTAGATTTTATGCAGAAATATAGAACTTTGTATAACATCTTTGAATAATGACTTGGGAAAGAAATAAAGTTGTCTTTAGATTGAATGCCATCAAATTCATGTTACTCTGTCACTGTATCACTCTATGACTGCCAATATTAAAATCACTATATAAAGCTGATGATTGCAGATCCAAGAAGTGAAACGGTCTGCCATTATGAGAATGACCATGAAGCAGGATATTTCTTTTATTTTTGATTAGTTAGCTGAATCGAAGACAATTCAAATGAAAAACATGGAGGACTGCACAAATATCTTCCAGTTTAAATACGAAATTATAAGTGAATTTCACATTCAGTTTAATTAGCATCATGGTAGTGCAGCACTTATACACAATAGTTTTAATTTTAATTTTGGTGTCATGTTTGCATTTTCACCATCAAATATGTACAAATGTACAAAGATAATTTTTTCATATATCATTAAAGCTCAATCTGACTGATTTGCGATCTGCTTTAGACCTGTGTTTCTCAGTCTATTTCGAACAGTCTTAATTATAGCCTTTTACCACATCTACCATGTTTTACCATGTTTCCTGTGATATTTCTTAACTGTAAAAGTTCTCAGTCATAGCAACACTATCTGACTGCTATGGTATTCTGTTGGCATGAAAACTGGAAAAGTTTGGGTTATTTACTTTGATGGAGGATGGCACCATTGAGCCACTAGATCAGAAAACAAAAGCAAGGGCAGTTTTATAGATTATAGTTTCACTGAGAGTAACTGTTTTCAAACCACATCTCAAGCAGTTCTCATTTTCCTTGGAGGGATTATGCACTTGCAGATGATTTCATTGCATTTGATGTATTTTCTAGTAAAGTGAATCCCTGGGACTTACTTTTACCATTGACTGTAATTCATTTTGGGGTGTTTTGACTTTAAATGAGAATGTTAATAAAAACTTTTTTTCAGTCTCAGAATTTAACTTACTTAAAATAAAATCATACATCAAGAAATTCCCTTCAATGTGGTCCAAAAGTCCACTGCCCTCTCTCCTAAATATCTCCATACCTCCTGTACCTCCCCATGCTGTATGTCATCTGGGCCAACTGCCTTTTATCATTCTCTTCATAGCTGCTCCTTAAAAATTTCTCTGCATTTTCCAATTCGTCATCTGTCCTCCATCTGTCCTCGCTCTCTCATCTTTTCAACACTCTCTTCACTTAGCACACTTAGCACATTTCCATCTCTGTTCTTAACCACCTAACCTGCTACATGTCCTTTCTAGCTCAGTCTCTCTGCTCAGCCAATCAATACAAGTCATTTTTCTGTTCCTCAGTGTCCACCCTTACATGCAACTCAGTGAAAGCCTTGTACTTTACGTCTGTCACCCCTCCTTTTGCCATGCATATAGCATCCCAGTAGTCCTTTCTACGGTATTAGGTGTTTTCCCTAAGTAGTACAGCTGTACTTCCCATCAATCTGAAAAATCTTGCCTACCACTACTACTATCTACTCCATTTAATCCTCTGGGTTTGATATGTGTGTGATCCTCAAGTTTGGGTCCTCGACCCAGAGGCCTGGGAGTTTGAACAGTCTGTACAGTATCTTAGCTGCTCTTAAAACTACACTCTTCTGCACAGAGACCTCTAATGTTGTGCCTGCAATCTGCTGGAACCACTCTTCTAGATTTGGAGTTTTAACTTCTAATGCTGCACTCACTTCCTACTTTTTCCAGGCTTGTTCTGTGTGGCTTTGAATTTGAATATTTCTGACAGCTCAAACCTTTACTGTGTGTGAATTGGAATATAACTTTTAACTTGATTTGAGTTGTGAAAAATGGCATCCCCAAAAATCCCAATTTCAACCCTATTAAAAATTTGACTTTAAAGCTGGGTCTGTGCTGGGGAAGCAACCAATTAAAATCAGTTCTGCCAAGAACCACCAGAGAAACTTTTTGATGGCTACCAAAAGCATCTGGTTGAGGTGCAACTACTGTACCTAAGAGACATTTAATAAAAAATTCATGGGGGTGTTATATTTGAACCTGTGTATATACTTTTGACCCTGTGAGATGGCTCAGTTTGTAAGCCTGGGGGGCTCCCAGTCTGATGTGGTGGTTAGTAATACTGGGGAACCACAAGGAATGGTCCTATTGGCATTCTTGTTTACCTTGTACACCTCAGATTTCCGTTACAACAGTTAAACATGACACTGCAGTAGTTGGGTGTATTAAGGGTGGACAAGAGTGAGAGTACAGGAAGCTGTTAAGGAACTTTGTTGAGTTCAAAGAAATCACCTCCTTCTGAGTGTCAGCAAGACAAAAGAGATAGTGGTTGACTTCAGGAGGAAATAGCTTGCTGCTGGCGTGGAGGGAAGGGGACAGCATCAGTGCCAGAGATGCCAGCAGGATCAACAAACTCATCTGCAACCCTGCATCACTGGTCAGAATTTGGAGGTGTTTGAGTCAGTGATGGACAGGAGGTCACTGAATAAACTGCTCTACATCATGGACATCACTCACACTCAACTCCACACTTCTCCTTCACCCTCAGACCGATTCGCCGCCATGAAGAACGCTTCAGAAAATCATTCTTGCCGTTCTCTATAAAGCTCTGTAGTAATTCTTCATTCTGTGACTGGTGAATACACATGTTAGACATAGGATTCTAAACATAATTTGTATTATACCTTCGTGCAACTGTTTCTTTGATTTATAGATTCATTAAAGCAATTTGCACTTCTTTCATACATTTATCTATCTATAAAGCACGCATGAGAAATAACTTGAAGGTAACATCAGAAAAATTTCTTGGTGAAAAATACACATCTATGTAACATATACATAACACCTATATTCTTGAAACAAACGGTTTACTTGAATTTTCAGCCGTCGGAGCCATGCTCCAGTCCAGTAGGCGGCGGTAATGCTAATAAACTCAAAAGAAGAAGAAGACACAAAAACACGGGTTTAAATGGATCAGATGGTCTAAGGTTTACATAAAAAGGAAACTCAATTCAGCTTTGGCTTCTTGCGTATTCATGTGAATCATCCTACTATGTGAATTGTTGAGAGTACAGTCGAACGTCTTCACTAATCAAGGTACGATATAATTTCTAAATTCGTTTTCTGTCAGGTTTGGACCTACAGTCAGCTACATTTTATGACGATATTCCTTTCCTCTTAGCTAAATTATTTCTGTGTTTGGCCACCAGAACAATGAAACACTTAAGCCACTTGTTAAGAGGGCTCTTTAAAGCAAACGTAGCTAACCGAAAGACTGATTTGTCTAAAGTTGTAAGATGCTTCTCGCCGAGAACTGCACCTGTTTCGTAGTTATATAGCATGCTAGTAATGTAGTGGTAACCTTTATGCTAGAAGTTACACGGCTTACACAAGTTGCACTCTTTGGATAACTTTTCAAAAATAAATCAAAAGTAGATTAGTATTGATGTCCCAACTTCACTGTTTTTATGCTTTTTGGTGATGTTTTGGCAGCATGTCAACGTGTCCAAAGGTTTCAAGTCGCAGCTATGATATAAGTAGAAAGCAAGAGTAAAAGTCGTCTAAAATGTATTCCAACTTCTGGTCAAAACAGGTATAATCTTAGCCTACCAACACTGTGATCTACAAGCACTACCCTATGCCGAGAACTGTAGTTCTGTAGTTCTCTCGGTTATGATTGAAAATGTTTAAACTCATTAGTTGTGGATGCTACCTTTACGGTTTTGTAATTGGCGGGAAAGAAAATTGTTCGAAAACGACATGTTCTATCTCCAAAGAAGAGTCTCGAAGCATTCTATGACTGTGAGTGGCTGAAACAGACCAAACCATAACTAGGTAGGGCTGGCGCCACTCGGGAAGCACAAGGGATCATGTGTCTGGTTAAAGTTTGAAGGTTCATCTACGCCAAAGTACAGATCAGGATGAACGATTTCCATAAGGTCCAATACAATCGTACTGCAGTTCCACTCACCACAAAAATCATCTGTTGGTTATATTGCCATTTGACTTTTTTCTGATACTGATACTCACAACAGCGCGCGCATAAACTTAAGAAATCCAGCAGCATAACTGAACCGATGAAAAATGAATCGTGTCTTTATTTTGAACAAAATAATAGTATGATGGTGCATTATGTTGAGCAGGCACCTGACTTTGTAAAGCTGTGACGATCACCAGTTAACATGGGTGTGTTTCATAAATCAGTAACAGGTATTATACAGCTCACAGAGGGAGCAAGATGTGGCTGACCTGTGGACTCGTGGGAAAAACGTGTGCTTGCGATTTATGTCACATAAATGCATATATATGAAACTTCGGACTCTATTGATTTTTTTATTTCATTCAGTTTAGTCATGTTTTATATTTGTTAGTAAATTAACAGCTAGCTTAATGTACTTAACACCTTATCTTTTCTGATATCTTTCCTTTTTGAAGCACCCAATAACAATACCACCTCACACAGCTAGATGGAAATACAATAAACAAATGAATCAATAACATAGTGATGAGTTGACATTGATTGATTTAAGTGGCTTAAAAGACAGTAGAACATTTTGAATCACACATTAAAAAAAATTAACTACAATATTTGATTTTTAAAAATTCTTTTTAGCTCGAGCATCGCTAGTGCATTCAGACATTCCTCTACCATTGAATTAGGCAAGATTGTCTGAAGTTTCTTGCTTACTTAGCTTCAGCTGTTGTCATGCCAGTGGTTGTGGGGACGCTGAACAGAGTCACAGTCTCAGGGAAAAAAAATAACATTCAGGAGATATGCAAGTTTATAGATTCTCTTTTTATGTTGGTTTTTTAAGAGGTTAACAACAAATAAGCTGCAGGAAATGATGCATGCATGTATGTTTTCACAACACTTTTTCTGTTGTTTTCTTGCAGTGCAATATGTCAAAAATTGGTGCAGCTACACAAAAACCATCCATGAACCATAATGCACCACAGCATGGTTCCAGTGCCAGCAACTTTAAAGAAATTCATATTGATGAAGAAGTCAAGATAGCAGTGACCTTGGCTTTTGAGAGGTTTCAGTACAGTGACCAGAAAGGTATAAGCTGTTTTTATTGGTCTATATAAGAAAATGAAAAACATTCATTCTTATAGTATCTGACATCATTTTGCCAGTGTCATATTCATTACATCTCCCAGAATGAGCAGAAAATAATTATGGTTGTCACTCAATAATTTGCTACTATTTATTATTTTTCTTTTCCTGACTAAACAGAGACCGAATTTCCTTCCTCCTTGACCAGTACAGAGAGGGCTTTCATTCATCGAATGGCCCAGTCTCTGGGTTACATTTCTAAGAGCAAAGGGTAAGTTCTTCCTCCAGGATTGTTGCTCATCAGTATCTCAGTCATTACACCTTGTGCTAAATGTAAGTAATTAGCACTGAAAATGAGCTGAGTAATTTAAAAATGAATGTGCCCTCTTTCTTAAAAGGGAGACAGAGCATTGATCTGCAGTAAAGTTGGTTTGTAGTTTTGATTTAAGTGATTTTAATGGTGACTTTGCAATTGCATATAATGTCTATAGCCATACCTTATTGCTGATCTGGACTTCCTTAATAAAAAGAAATATAATAATTAGGAATTATTAGTGTTAGGGTGAATACATAGATGCCAGTGGTCATTACAAATTGTGCTGTTTGTGTTTTCTCCTGCAACTTTGCATTTGGCATCTCTGAGGTCAATTTACCTCAGAGATGCCAAAAGTTGACAAAAGCCTTCTTTTCAGAAACAACTATGCATGCTTGAATAACTGCTCTGCTTCCTATTCAGCACTTACACAAGGATTAATTAAAGTTATCTAATTTAATTCCAGTTACAGGAGACAGACAAAGTCCATTGTAATTATATCAGTAAATAGCTTTTGATCACACCTTGTAGATTTTGCATTTGTAGAGACACTGAATTATAATCAATTTGCAAATTTGTGTTTAAGTATAATCACAATGTGATATGAACAGGGTTTGAATATTTAAAAAGAACATTTCATCAAAGATTTCAATTAATCCTTGAAACATTTTTATGTGATTTACTGCAAGACTAGTAAAGTAGTATTGGTTAAATTTTAATAAATGTTAATTATTCTAGATTATTTTAGGAACTATAAAATTCTCTGAGGTGATTGAGACACTAGCATTTAAAGATTATACATTTTATCTAAAATTAATTAAGCCACATTCATTAGAGGTAACTAAACAGGTATGTGCAACTAAGTTAGACATATCACCACCATACCTCTCGTCAGACTTGTCAGATCTTACTGTCAGCTGGTAAACTGGTGGGTAATTAAAATAAGAAATTTAATTATATTGAATAACCAATGTTGAATTCACAAAAAAACCCAAAAACTTGACAGCAGTGTAACAAGAAATACAAGACGTTTCTGTCTGTGAGTCCCACCTAATACAAGGAACAGTGTCTTGTTTTTCACAATACTGCAATTCAGTTTTTGCAGCATGGCACACATTTATTAAATTATGCTTTTTATGTCGTTTCTGTCCTTAACAGCTCTCTTTCCAGTTCCTTCAAAATCCTCTTTTATCACTTATGCCTCACTTTACTGCTACACGCAAAGGGAAGGTCATTAGTGAACCTAACAACAGGGGTTTCAAATACCTCACTTCTTCACTGAAGACCAACCACACATCCCCACAAGCTAGACTGGGACTGAGGAGCTGTCAAGCCTAACTTACAATTACAGAAACCCCCAGAGCAATAGACCAAAACAAGTTTTAATAAGTATGGTAATGGAGAACGTTTTCCTTGTCTTTCAGAAAGGGACCAAATCGCTTTGTCACCATCAGGAAGAAGAATGAAACGGATAATCCTCAGCCAACCATACCCATGACACTCTCCCAGAATACCTTCTATTTCATCCGCAGTCTGCTACAGAGGTTTCCCGTCAGCAAGAAGGAACGCATAGATATACAACCCAATGAAAAAAGTGGCATATCTGTGCCTGCAGAACCTGGTGACTGTCATTGTGTGTGCATAAAATACAGCTGTGTTTTACTGATGACTGCTAATATTCTCTATGAACTGGAGAGAAAACAACAAAAAAGGACCAAACTGATGTTAAAGCAAAATGTTGACTCTTAGCTTACTGGGCTGCACGGGGAGAACATTGGTAGATATACATTGGCTATAACTTTATGTCTTAAAATATAAAGTTACAAAGTCACAGACAGAAATAAAGTCAACTTTGCTTATTATTCCAGTTTGGACATTTCAAAATAAGGACCTAAATTGCTTTAAAGACTGTGCACACTTTCAGCTGTCTTTTTGTGTGTGTGTGTGTTTCCAAGCCTGACGGCACTAGTCATATGGGCTTGAAACGCAGGGGCTAACCCAAGCGTATTTTTTTTTTTGATGTGGACCAAATCTCCCATATTGTGCTTCTGTAACAGTAATTGTAAAATAATAACAAACACACACACAAAGTGAAACAGAAATATCTTTTGACACCTTTCGTCTTTGGATATAGCTCAGTCAGCAGCTGCATTCTTCTTAGCCTGTCTTTGTTGTGTTCTTTCAGACAACAGTTATGACAAGAACAGAGCGAGCGGACGTTTAAACAATGGGATTCCTATGGTTCCTCGGAGGAGAAGTCCATCAGAGCTGGACAGTTTTCGATGCTCCCTGCCTGTGCATGAACACCAGGAGGAGATCATCCAAATTATCAAAAAAAACAGGGTCGTGCTCGTGTTGGGAGAGACTGGCTCTGGAAAAACAACACAGGTGTGTCTGTGGACAAATAGATATTCCAACACTCAGTTCTGACATCTTAGTCATGTTTGCTTTCTACATTTTTTATTTATTAAAATGTTTATCCTAAGATACACACTGAAAACGTAGACAACGCACCAGTAGCCTCTGGCTGTAATTGCTCTTAGAATGTGGAGGTTACTTGGTAACCTTACCTCCGGTACCTCTGCTTATAACAAGTAAAATATTTAGATACTCAACCTGTACCTATATGTTATGTTAATATTATAATATGTTAAAAATATCCAAAGAATATCTCTTTAGAATGGGTTTCTTTTCAAAAGTATAGTTGATAAAATATTTAATGCATGTTTTAAAAAAAATAAAGTCATAATTATATATTGTGTCTGGGAAAAATAGATCTTAAAATTTACTGTGTTGAATTTTCCATTTTCAATGTGGTTATACATATTGATATATTTTATCCAGATCCCACAGTTCCTTCTGGATGACTGCAGCAAGAAAGGAGAGTCCTGCAGGATCTTCTGCACTCAGCCCAGACGCCTGGCTGCCATTGCTGTGGCTGATAGAGTGGCAGCTGAGAGGGGGGAAGGTGTGGGCCAGACTGTCGGCTATCACATCAGACTTGAGAGCAGGTAGATAGATAAGACCAAAGCGAAAAATGACCAAATTATATTTAGGTTTCAGTTAAGCAAAGGACTTGTAACATGTTCACAGTACACATGCAACTGTAAATAAATTTTAAACTGATAAAATAATCAGAGTTAAACCTAAAAAAAAATTCATATCCAAAAAAACCATTAGAGGCAAAACCGAAATATAAAAGCAGACCTGTCCCTTTGTAAATAATGTGCCGTGGATATAAAGCAACAGTATAGTTGAATTTAATTTTATTTATATAGGGCCAGTTCACAACAGCAGTCACCTCAAGGCACTTTATATTGTAAGGTAAAGATCCTACAATGTTAGAAAGAACATCCAACAATTAGATAATCCCATAGAAAAAAGCACTCTGTGACAGAACCAGGCTCAGGGAGGAGCAGCCATTTGCTGTGATGGTGAGGGGAATGGGAAGAGAACAGAGAAAGACAGGAGAAAAGGCAAACGATAAGAGAAAGAGCCAGAGTATAATGCTAGTGATTAAATACAGTAGTGGTATATAAACACACAGATAGTTTAAAAAAAAAAAAGAGATGAGCGAAGAAGAAACGCTCAGTGCATCATGGGAAGCCTTCCAGCAGCCTAACACTATGGCAGCCATAACTATAACCTTTATCAAAAAAGAAAATGTTAAGCCTAATCTTAAAATTAGATAAAGTTTCTCTCTCCCAAATCTAATTTGGGAGCTGATTCCATAGTAAATGGGCCTTATTGCTAAAGGCTCTGCCTTTCATTCTGCTTTTGAAAACCCTTGCATTAGGGTTGTCCTCCTCATCCCTGTGTTGTTGTGGAACAGTGAGGCTTGGCTCTTGGAAAGTTTGAGCATTGTGCTCATAGTGTTGAGACATCCTGTTGTGCCAGTTACGCACGTCTTCTGATATCTTCCCCTGTCATTGTAAATAAATGCACACTCCAGTTAGCTACTGACACAAAATAAGTCATGCTTACTGGTGTTAAAATTAGCTTAATTTACAGTAAATGGCCTGGCACCACACTGAAACACAAAAACCTTAGTAACCAGGTTTGTTTGTTTCAGTGCGGAATAGACGAGATGAGCTTAATGGTGCACACTGAGAGATTTCTAACATGTTGTAATCAGCCAGTGTTTATAAAATAGAGTTTTCGTTTTATTGCAATTCCTTTCCTGTCTGCTTGAGAGTGTTTGCTGTAAGGAAGCTCCTAGCGATTAATTTCTCAGTTGACTAAACTAGCAAAAAAGAAAATTTGACTGAACAGTCTAAAACTAAGAAACACTCAGATATCACGTTAAATTTGAACTGTTTAATGGACAATGCCAACAATGTCAATGTTATGAACACAGCCCTACTCTAAACTGATTGACTGAACTCCTCATCCTGTCACTAGGGGATCTGTGATCTCATTCTTTTGCCTTTTAAAGATCTCAAATTAACAGTGTTTTTATTCCCAAATAATTATAAAACCAATCTGGCTTCAATCAATGCAAGTCTAATAGCAAACATTTTCATCCTGATATTGCAGTCGCCTGCATTGAGGTCCTCTCAGCTTGTTTTACAAGTGTGAACTTTCAGCTGAAGCATTGACAGTACTGACATGTAAGTGATGTCAGAAGCATGACAGAGCCAATGAAAAACCTGAGCTTTTTAAATACGAAATTCATTTTAAAATACATGCTTCACACTTTTTGAAGAGTGATTTATGTTTGGAAGTTACATGTTTCTTAAAATGGAATTATAAATATGAATACTTTGCATTTCTCAGGGTATCTCCCAAGACATTGCTGACTTTTTGCACCAGTGGAGTACTCCTCAGAACACTGATGACTGGAGATGCAAGCCTGACAACTGTCACACACGTCATTGTGGTGGGTATGAGGATTATACAAGCAGACAGCATATAGTCTTAAAAAAATTTTCATCTACATTATATTGCCTAAAGTATTCACACATTATTCACTCATACAAATAATCGAGGTCAGCTTTTCCAATCACTTCCAGGGCCACTTGTGTAAATCAAGGTAACATCAAGCACCTAGGCACGCAGACTGCTTCTCCAAATGTGTGAAAGAATGGGTCTCTCTCAGGAGCTCAGTGATAATAGCATAATACCGTGATAGGAAGCCATCTATTAAACTGTTAGTGATATTAAAACAAAGTGAAAGCAATTAGGAGTTTAAGATGCCATGTAAAATCACTGAGCAGTGTACCTAGTGAGTAGGGATGGGTACCGGTATCCAGTGCTATTAAGGCACCGGTTCTGACATAAACTGTAGTAACCAGACCAAAAAGCAGCGCACATTTCGGTGCTTTATTTCTGTGCTTTCCCCCCCCCTGAGATGTCATACACTTTGGATTCTAGCCAATCATTTTACCTTTGCAAGCGTAGTAGGCGGGCACAGGTGCGTACGTTCTTTAAGAGCAGAGCTACAGATTAAAAATGCCCAAGGCGAAGCGGTCAAAAGTCTGACTGTACTTCACAGCAAAAGATGCAAACTCAGCAGCCTGCAACAAGTGCTTTAAGGTGATACTGTGCAAAGGAGGTAACACCTCGAATCTGATGAAACACCTGGCGACGTATAGCATTTTGTTAAAAGCCGAGAAATGCGCCGTATTTGATAGCTTGCTGCGAACCACACACCGAGCACATCTACTGCGGGTGTGGTGCCTGTTATCGGACGCGGAGTTAGCAACATCCCCCAAGAACCCGAGGAGTAGAGTCCTGGCCCGTAGCCCTGCCAGTGTAGCAGAAATGATGATGGATGATGACGGCAGCAGCAGCCGTTCTTCTCTGCGTGAGTAGCTTAATGTTGTTCGTGTGTAATTTACGTTGAGTAGGCTAATCACGTTATTACATTAATGCATGTAAGGTGAACTAGCAAACGCAGTCGTAGTTACATGCGGCTGTCTTCTTGTTTGATGGCAGATACTCCCTTCACCCTGGCCAAAAAGGCTAAAATGACAAAAGAAAAAGTGGGAAACAGCTAAACATGAGAGGTTTTTGGACAAAGTTTTTTTTTTTTTTTTTCTTCAATTGATTAAGCACTGCTTCCAGCCAAGAGTGATACCATATATGCCCTATAGCTGCAGAAAAGGCTAACAAGATGTAGTACAACATGTCACAGAAAGCAACATTAAACCAATGGAGATAGTTAAAAGAAAATAAAACTGACTCTCAACAGGATGAGGTGCATGAGCGTGATGGTCTGACTGACTTCCTCCTCACGAAGATGCGGGATGTGCTTCAGAAGATTCCCACAATAAAACTGATCCTGTCTAGTGCAGCTCTGGATATAGACCTGTTCCGTCAATACTTTGGCTCCTGCCCAGTTATTCACCGTAAGTCTACAAACCTGTCTACAAAGTGTTAGTGAAATCACAATTAATACCAGCTGGTGATGCTTTAGCACTTTGCTTACTTTATTAGTTACCTTTGTTTTTACTACAATGAGAGGAAATGCTTTACAATAAGAGCAAAATCTGGGATGATGGCGACAAGTAGAGGTTAAAAAAAATAACCCTGTGTAGTAAAAAAAAATAAATCTTGTAATTATGAGAAGTCATAATAATGATCTAAAGTCATAAGTATAGCAAGCTTGCTCATTATGACAGCTCCTTTCTTTTTTTTGTACTAGTGGAAACAAGGTTGCATAGTCTGAGTCACAGCTGAACAACTGAGATAATAGATTAAAGATTGCGGTTTAGAGCAAGGTCCTGAAACACTTACAAATAATGAAATGACTACTATTTTCACCAATGGAGCAACAGTTATATATACTTGATATAGTATAAATATTTTCGTTATATAAACAAAGAAACACATGACAAAAGCTTCTAGATTAACAGTAGCCATTGCCCAAAATATAGTCCATAATTATTTAAATAATGATACTTCTTTTGTAATTTTGCAGCTCTACAGTCAACAGTGGATTTAAATCAATCCAGATGAAATTAAAATGCAAAATTAATTTCAAATTATATTCATTTGTAATTTGAGCAAAGTTACATGGAAGGAAATTTATTCATGTCGATGTTGAACATAAATCTGTACAGCAGCTACAGATCACATTAAGGCATTTATTTTTTAATACAGATAAGATAAATGGACATGCTTTCATGGATTCCCTTCAGGAACAGTTAATTTCCATATTCAAAAATAAGTTCATATGTTTGGGAAATAAAAAAATGAGTGTGCTTCTCCAAGGTTTGTGGATTGTCTATATGTGTTGAAAAGTCATGTTTTCATTTTATTTGATATAACTTGAGGGGTTCAAAAATGTTCCTTTTTTTTCCTGTAGTCAAAGGAAGACACTTTGAGGTGAAGGAGTTCTTTCTAGAGGATATTCTGAGGCTGACAGGTTTCACCAGAAAGGACATGAGGAAATACAAGGAAGAGACAGAAAAAAGTATGACTGCGCGCGCGCGCGCACACACACACACACACACACACACACACACACACACACACACACA
>NW_005187707.1:271914-276568 GCF_000239375.1 Pundamilia nyererei | reverse complement strand
AAAATTCTTCACAATACACACACACACACACACACACACACACACACACACACACACACACACATATGCACAGCGTTTGTTTGGTCTTGTCTTAATCTCTTTTGTGTATCACACATTCTGGTTCTCAGAGGACAGAGAACAGAAATATTTAACAGAGTGGTGTCAAGCAGTACAGACCAGTTCTGTTGGGCAGAAACAGAGCACCCATGCCACAGGCTTCCTCCCTGACAGTGACTGTGGGACTAGCGGCTTTAAGCAGGTAAACCACCACCACCACCAAAATACACCATGTTCTCTGTTACACCTAGAATAATAAAAAATATTATTTTTGTGTTTTCTGCAGAGAAAGGTTACAAACTAAGGAGAGGGATAGGGCTGTTAGACAGGGGTGTCTAATGTTTTCAGATGTTTTCAATTACCCATGCCAATGTTGGAGCCTTTTACTGACCATTTAGACTGATATCTGAAGTTGACTTTTGTTTTGATTTCTGCTTACTTCTTGAAGTTTTCTAACAGCATCTTAAACTATTGTAATTCTAGTGCATTAACAAAAGACACAGATGGACTGAAAGCCAATGTTTGTTGCAGGGCTCGCAAAATTGCTAGCACAACGTCCCAGGGCTAGCAATTTTTCCAGTCGGGCTACCAAAATCTATCTCTGCCCTGCCCGTCGGGCTATCATAGGAAGGAAAAATATATGTCAATGCTTTTGCATTCTTTCGAAAATGTAGCTGGGTAATTATGTCATTGGCATTGATGAGCCACTGTCAATATGTGACATATTGAAATCGCGTTTGAATTTGCGCTTGTTTTTTGCTTTCACCGTCACTTTGCGATCGCGTGAACGGTGTGTAGAGAGCAGCAGCACTGACTGGTGAGTGACGATTAATTGCGCACCAATTCCTCTGACTCATTAGCTTACTATTCAAACATGACAAGTGAAATCTCTCGCAGTAAGCTTAAACATGTGAGAGGTTGATTGCGCAGAGAATCGCTGACCGTTATGTAAGTACGTGTGTAAAAGCAGCAAGATTTAAGACGGTATTTTAGTTCTGCTCAGCCAAATAAGACAGGTCAGGGTGAAGAAGGGACAGCCAAAGAAAAGCCGATCACAAAACGGAAAAGTTATGACAAATCAGACAATGAGGCAAAAAAAAAAAAAGCGCAGCTTTTTTGGTTTCATGGACAAAATAATTTCTGTAGCTGGAATATGACGAGCTAAATAACATGATGTTCTCCCAGGTGTGTTGTGAGTTTCATTCGATTTGTGAGTCGACAAGCGCCTTTGTTACTGGGACCAGTCATTTTAAGAAAGACCCCATCAGAACCCATGAGAAATGCAAGAAATGCCCAGTCTGCAATATCTTTCCCAAAAAAAGCACCAATTGCAAAAACATACTAAAAATGAACCTGAAAAATCTGTTTAGAACAGCGTACTATGTTGCAAAGAGTGAACTACCTTTGGCCAAATTTAGCAGTCTTTGCAAACTTCAAAAAGCAAATGGCCTAGATCTTGGTTCCACTTGCCTCTTACCAGTGACTCCAGTGGAAATTTCTGATTCAGGATCTGACACAGACTGATTCATGTCCTACACAGTTCTTACAAGTTCATAGAAATTTCTGTTCAATGAGAACCAAGTATTTGAGTTGATGATTGTAATTTTTATACAGTTGTTGTGATTTGTATTTTAACAATTTTTTTGATTAATTTTTGCTTCCGTTACAATATTGTAACGGAAACAAAAACATAAATAAAAATGCTCTCTTTTTTATTCGGGCTACTTAAATTTATTTTGGGCTACCAAAAACTGAATTGTGCCGGCTCAAAGGGCTACCAGAGATTTTGAAATTTTGCGAGCCTTGCGTTGTGTAGAAGTTTCATGCATTTCACTGATTCGACAGTTTTGAAAAGTGTTACAATAAATTTATAATGAGCATATATTCAAGAAAGATTGTATTAAATTAATATTGGCAGGTTCTAACATTAGATGTTGTTTTCAGTTAAATATAGGGTTTAGGTGTTTTGTAAATTATATTATGTTATGTTAAGCATGTATGTCCCATCATGCTTTAAACAAGCTATAGTTCAGCCTCTTCTTAAAAAACGTAACCTGGACCCAACTTTTCTGTCCAATTACAGGCCAATCTCAAAGCTTCCTTTTCTCTCTAAAGTTTTGGAGAAAGTGGTCTACTTACAGTTGCAGGCCCACCTTGATTTTAACAAGATCTCTGAAAATTTTCAATCTGGTTTTAAATCACTACATATCACTGACACAGCACTTTGAAGGATTTTTAATGATATTCTTTTAACTCTGGACTCTGGCAGCCCTGCTGCCTTTTATTGTTGCCGACCCCTGGTATAGACACACATCAGAACAATATTATAGTTCTATATTCACATTGCTCGCACTTTGGTTTGCTACTATGAGAAAGTAGCTTTTAAATAATACTGACCGCCAAGAGTGCATTTTGACATTTGTAAAACTGTTAAATAAAATCCCATCATCTCATACTTTATGACTCTACCTAAAATGAGCTTATAAAGATGAATAATTACTGCTGTGTTGAGGATGATATTTTGAGTTGGAACTGAGCAGATCAGAGTGAGGGAGTATGTGACCAAACCCATAGGGAAGTGGGTGGTTGCCAGCTGTTCTGAGGAGCAGTGCTGAACTGAGCTGAGAGTCCAGAGTGTGGAGAACTAATCCAAGCCAATAAAAATCCAGAGCACAGCAGCCAATCGGGTGTCAGGCCTGAGCAGGAGAGCCTAGGAGATGAAGCTGCAGAGCGGTGGCTGAATGAGAGGCTGCAGGTTTAGTGATTGGACGCAGATGTGACTTGGAAAAGCATGTGGAGAGGCTTGACATTTGTACCAGTAAACAAGAGCACACAGGCTTGTGTTCCGTGGACTTTCTTTTAAAACGATATTAACATGTTTATTATCCTGAATGAATCTAATACGTGCCCGTGTCTTAGCAGAGGTGGAGCATGAGTTAATTCTATAGAGCAAGTTACAGTTTGGATGCCTTTATACTTATTTCCATAGCAATTTGAAGAATTATGAAGCGTTTTATGGTTACATTTTGTCATATAGAAATCTTGACACCCTTGAACCAGATAATGGAAATGGGTGTAAACACAAAAACACAAACTTTGATTTTTGGCAACATATAAACAGATGTCTGTTTATATGTCAGCAAATTGTTTTATCCAGACAAGTTATGCTTTATATTGTTTTGTTACAGAATGAGAAGGACACTGAACAGATGGAACCATGGCTGAGGAGGGAGATGGACTCATGCATTTCTAGCATTTTCCTAAATGAGGACCAAGATTCTTTCATTCAGCTCTTCAATCTGATCCTCAGTGAAAGTGTTAATGGTATGAATCTGATGGGTTATCTTAAGTGTCGTTGTTAACAAAATAACATTTAACACTAACAGTGTTAAGTTGATGTAAAGCTGGAGATACTATCATAAAACTACAAAAAAAATAATGATGAGAAATAGTTTTATTTACATTACATGATATTCCAGTTCAGTTTGATTTGGATTGATTTCCCAAATCTTTTTATGTAGTGGACTACATGCACAGTGAAACAGGGACCACACCACTGATGGCAGCAGCAGGTCGAGGATTTATTACACAGCTGGAGCAACTCCTCAGTCTGGGTGCTGACATTAACATCAAGGCATCCAATGGATGGTAAGAAAACACACAGTCACAATCCGGTTTATTAATCGAAAGTGACCAGTCTGTGATTCACAGCCCTGTTGTTTGGTTTTCTTTCATCATCCATAGAAATAGACAAGGCATATCTTATAATTTATTAAAGCATGTAGTAGTAGTTATTAAGTAATGTAATCTTTAACAGTAACTACAGTTTACTACAGTCTTCCTGTAAAAAAAAAAAAAAAGAAAGAAAGAAAGAAATCAAAATAAATAAAATAATCAAAAATGTAGTTGCATAAACTGCAAAATTTCATACACGTGACTCTGTTTTTTATTATTCTGTTTTCAGGACTGCCTTAGACTTTGCCGAGCACTTCCAGCAGACTGATACTGTGGATCTATTGAAATCATCCATGTGAGTGTTTTTTGAAATGTTGTCCTTTGGAAAGTATTCAGACATGTACACATGTTAATGTCTTATAGTTGTAATTCTAAATGAGTTTTTCCCTTTTACATATGGCATCTGTTGGTCATAGCTATGTACAGTTATGGTCAAAAGTTTACATACACTTGTAAAGAACAAAATATTACGGCTCTCTTGAGTTTCCCGTTATTTAGAATAGAATAGAATTCAACTTTATTGTCATTGCACAGGTACAGGGCAACGAAATGCAGTTTCTTTAGCCATGATATAGATATATTACAATATATATTAGCAATAATATAGATATGCAAGTATATTACAGAAATGGGTCTATTATGGTGTGTTATAATGTACACGGTATGAAGTATGTTATGAAGTATGTTATGAATATTCTATAACTATAAGTATGTACAGGCTGTAGTGAGTACAAGCTATGTACAGGCTATGAACAGGATATAAATATGAAATAAAAAACTATACAGAAATCTGAGATATACAGTTATACAGAAATGGGAACTATGCAAGTTATAAACAGTTGTAGGATTAAAAATTATCGTA
>NW_005187707.1:266437-271213 GCF_000239375.1 Pundamilia nyererei | reverse complement strand
ACCAGACTGTTATACAGTTGGTCAGGATGCTCTCGATGGTGCAGCGATAGAAGTTCACTAGGATGTCGGAGGACAGGTGGCTCTTCCTCCGAGTCCTCAAGAAGAAGAGGCGCTGGTGAGCCTTCTTGACCAGCTTGGAGCAGTTGGTCGTCCAGATGAGATCTTCGGAGATGTGGACTCCCAGGAACTTGAAGCTGCTCACACACTCCACAGCCGTCCCCTTAATGTGGATGGGTCGATGTGGGTCAGCATTCCTCCTGTAGTCCACGATGAGCTCCTTAGTCTTCTCGGTGTTAAGCAGCAGGTTGTTTCTGTCGCACCACTCAGCCAGACGATCCACCTCCTCCCTGTAGGCGGCCTCATCGTTGTCACTGATGAGGCCCATCACCGTGTCATCTGCAAACTTAATGATGGTGTTGGAACCATCAGCAGGTCTGCAGTCGTGGGTGAAGAGGGAGTAGAGGAAAGGGCTCATCACACAGCCTTATTTCTACAACTCTGATTTTCCTCTGATAGAGTACATGGAACAGATACTTCTTTGTCACAAAAGAAATTCATGAAATTTGGTTCTTTTATGACTATATTATGGGTTAACAGAAAAAAAAGTGATCACATCTGCTGGGTCAAAAATATACATACAGCAGTGCTAATATTTGGTTACATGTCCCTTAGCCATTTTCACTTCAATTAGCCGCTTTTGGTAGCCATCCACAAGCTTCTGGCAAGCTTCTGATTGAAACTTTGACCACTCCTTTTGACAGAATTGGTGCAGTTCAGTTAAATTTGATGGCTTTCTGACATGGACTTGGTTCTTCAGCATTGTCCACATGTTTTCAATGGGGTTTAAGTCAGGACTTTGGGAAGGCCATTCTAAAACCCTTATTCTAGCCTGATTTAGCCATTCCTTTACCACTTTTGATGTGTGTTTGGGGTCATTGTCCTGTTTATTTATTTCTAGTTTTTGGATCGGAATAAACAGATTTGACCAATCAGAGCACTGCATTTTGCAATAAGTGCACTCATAACTCAAAACACACACTGGTACTGAATATATAATGATATGGAAATAGTAAAATAATAGACACACAGATAGACACTACTCCAGGTAAATCTCTACCTCCTCAGATGTGGTCCCCACTCTGGCAACACAAACTCAAACTCCCCCATTGAAGTGTGGGAATTCCAAAAAGTTGATTCTGTTCATCTGGACGTAGCGTGATTCTTGATCAGTAATATGCAAATGGTCATGACAATTTGCGTATTAATGAAAGAAACTGACCTCACAGCCCATTTTTTGTTAGTGGTGCCAGTGGGGGGGGGGTAGCTCAGGAGGTAGAGCAGGTCATCTACTGATCGTAAGGTTTGTGGTTCAGTCCCTGGCTCCCCCTAGTCTGCATGTGAAGTATCCTTGGGCAAGATATTAACCCCAAGTTCCTCTCCAATCCATCAGAGCAGGAATGTGTCTGAATTGTAGTGAATTGTAGTTAGCACTTCAAAGCATAGAAACAGTGCTTGGGTGTGATTGGGTGAATGTGGTATGTTGCTTTGAGTGCTTTGAGTACTCCAGGAGAGTAGAAAAGCATTATATAAGAATCAGTCCATTTACCATTTAGTGTTGGTCATTATGCAAATGTACTATTTATGAGGTTAGGGGAAACCTGCAGTCAGCTGAGACTGAGTAAGTCACTTGGATGGGTCACTTAGAGTTTTCAGTGGGAGAAACATTATGTCCAGATGAACAGAATCAACATTTTGGGATTTTCTTACGTGGCTGATTGAGCATGCATCATGAAGTGTGGGAAGCGTCAGTTTCTGATTATAATTTTTTGAAATTTAATAAATACCAGATACATAAATTAAAAGCTTTTTAGTTGTTCAGATGTTAATTTTATTCATTGTAATTTATGTTTACAACACATGAGTCTTGTGAAAAACTTTAAGGTTTATGAATTCTTTGTGAAGCAACTGAATATTTTTGTTACTGTGCAGTCCTTTGGGAGAGGTGAGCAACCTCAATGAGTCAGCTCTGGTGCAGTGTGACCCTGAGATGAGCTTAGAAGACCAAGAACTTCTCAGGCTGTACCATCATAGCTTTGATGATCAGTGGGTAGACCTGGAGCTCATCATGAATCTGCTGCACAACATCTGCTCCAATACCAGTGATGGTAAGTATCAGGACGATAAAGCCACCCCTTATATATTTACTTTGGGAGACAGACTCTATTTTGTCCTTTTTAAAGGGGTTTTGAGCAATAATTCTCCAGACTTTCTGAAGGTCTTTTTTTCTGTGGACATTGTCTGCTTTTACATTGATTTTAAGTTCACTCATGGCACCTGATGATTTTCAAAGGAAGGCTTTTTGTTTGTCAAGCCATTTAATACTGAACTGTGAACCATTTAATCATAAAAAGGCACATAACATATACTGCAAGAATTTGGCAAAGAACCAATTTTAAATTCTATCCTTAGGTGCTATGTTACTGTCAGCCATGATTTGTTTCCATTTCTTGATATGAGGAAAATGTCAAATGTAAGACACAAAAATAGCATTTTTTTGAATCAACAAAGTTATTTCCAAAGCGCTATTAGCCAAAAATATGGCACATCTCTGCTTAGCGTGCAGGCTGTTCTTAAGGAAACTAGACAAGTGGCAGGCCTAGCAAAACTGTCGGCAGCAGATGAATAGTATCTGAAAATCTGAAAGAGATGTCCTTAAGAAATAGGAAAACATTTAGCAAAGACCTGACACAGGAGCTGAATTCAAGGAGCTCTTGAATTCATGTACTGTTCACTGACACCTCATCAAAAAGGGTCTTAATGAAAGGGTGGCTGCCAAAGTTTTTGGGTGCTAGCCAGTGCAATACTCTTAAGTCTGGTTACAACAGGCTCTGCTGTAACATGAAACAGCATAGAAAGCAATGGGAAATCTGGTAGCACATGAATATCAACATAAAATGCAGATTGGTGTGAACCTGTGATTTATAGCAGTGTCTTAATCTTTTCTAATTCACAATGCCCTTACTTAGTTTAGTATATCTAACAGATATCACCAGCTGTGCTAGAAAGTGAGCCTTTTTTTGGTCTTTAGGTGCCATCCTAATTTTTCTTCCTGGATATGATGAAATAGTGGAACTCAGGGAGCGCATTCTCCATGATGATAAGAGATTCTCTGGCCAAAGTGAAAGGTAAAATGGTTTCTGTTGGGATACAGTTCAAAATGTCAAGAAAAACACAATCCAATGATTCTGGTATTATGTTAAGCCCAAAGTTGAAATGAGTTTTTTTGTCTTTGTTTTATATAATAACATATTTGATATACCAGTAAAACATTTCAGAAAAGTTGGGGCATGTATCAGGTCACGTTGGAGCACCTTTTTCTAAAAGTCTGTAAGCATTTGGGAATGTAACCACATGGTCAATTTAGTTGCTGATAGGAAATTATGTAATGTAATGTAATGCAAATATGTCCTTAATTTTCATTGCTTAGCTTGTTTCATTATTAAGTTGTGCTGAGAAGACAAAAGCTTGCAGAAAAGTGCATGCTTTCTGATAGAGGTGTGTTGTTTCTTAGGTACCATGTGTTTACTCTACATTCAGACATGCAGACTCAGGATCAGAAAAAAGCCTTAAAGACCTCTCCTCCTGGTGTCAGGAAGATAGTGAGTCACTGGTGTTTCAGATGATGTATAATGGTGTATTGTGTGTGTATGCGTGCATGTGTATGCGAATTAACTCCAAATTAAGTCTGGACCAAAAATGTGGTCCAGACTTAATTTGGAGTTAATTCAAATAGTTTAGCAGAACTGAACTACCGTATTTCCCGGACTACAAAGTGCACCTGAATATTAGCCGCACAAGCTAAAATCAGGGGAAAATCCTGTTTTGTACATACATTAGCCGCACCTGACTAAAAGCCGCAGGTGTTTCAATGTTGACTTATCATATGTAAGAGAATATGCACAAAGGGAATTGTCAGGAAAGAGATGGCTGTTTGGAGACATTAATATTTTATTAATATTTTGAAAAACAAGTTACGGGTACATATTTGCATAACTTTTTAGGTATATGTACAAGTACTGATAATTACAAGTACGAAACATGTACTGTGCTTCATAAATGAGTAACAAATGTAGTACATAACAATAACCTACAGCACACCAGAAAAATAGATTCGGACTACCTTTTAGGCTCAGGTGCAGTGACACGGCTTCAACAAGAAGAAAAGTCAGTCATTCACCACCATCTTCCTGCGCACTAAAACCACCAAAGTCCTCTTCTCCAGTGTCGGAACGAACAGGTTCAGGGTGGCTTCGTCATCCACTCTCAGCTTCTTTCATTCGTTGTCACTTACAAAACCAAAGAAATCCTCGTTGTCAGTGTCAGAGTCAAACACCCTCTGAAGGGCCGTGGCGGTGTCCTCCTCTCCATCATGCAGCAGTCCAGCCCTTCGACATCCGTTGGTGATCATGGATGTTTTCACACTTTTCCACGCTGTCAGAATCCACTGCTGGAGTTGAGCATAACTTGCTTTTCGCAAGTTTATCGCCGCTCATCATCCACGCCTCCCGCTGAATGCGTAGCGCTACTTTGAATTTTGTTTTTCGCGCTACTTCGTACGGCACTACGTTGCCTGGCGAACGGACATGTGACCAACATCAGAATCAGAATCAGAATCAGAAAGGGTTTATTGCCAGATGTTGAGCAGGTTTACAACATTAGGAAATTGCTGCGGTGCTTCAGTGCAACATACTGTCATAAAAATATAAAAATAAGAAT
>NW_005187707.1:259525-265142 GCF_000239375.1 Pundamilia nyererei | reverse complement strand
AGGGATTATGGTGGAGGACTTGAAGCAGGCAGGCACATGACATGCCTGCAGTGAGGAGTTGAAAATGCCAGAAAACACTGGGGCCAGCTCGTTTGCACAGTGTCTGAGGGTGGCAGGAGACACACCGTCTGGGCCGGGAGCTTTCCGAGCATTCATACATACAACAACATACCACTCCTGAACCCCGATACTGTGTGTCTGATCACATGCCCTTCCGCCAGGCAACGTAGTGGCGTACAACAGCGGAACAAACAAAACAAATCGTCTTATGATATGACAAAAATCATGGAGAATCCATAGAAAAGCCGCACCTGACTAAAAGCCGCAGGGTTCAAAGCTTGTGCAAAAAGTAGCAGCTTATAGCCCGACAATTACGGTATTTAGGGATTATTACCATTACTGAGCCATTTTGTTGACTGTTTAATTGCATAGGCTGTATTCATACTAACTTTATACAGTGCAGTGCAGCCTTCAGATCTGGTTCATATTTGAATGTTTGGATTAGAACTTTATTCCACAGTAGTACAAAACCCCCAAAACTAACACGAGACATGTTTGACCTATAATAATGAACAAGAAAAATAGGATACTTGGAACAACCAACCTGTGAAGTGTATATATAAAAAAAAAAACAACCTCATTCTCCTACCCAGAAGAATGTATCCTAAAGGAAAATGGTATGTCCGACATTAATTTAATTCAGCATTGTCTGCTTTCTTTTATGAAGTTTGGAAGTTTCAACATCATTTCACAAAAGAAGCTGTAATCTAGTGATTTGTGCCATCGCTCAGGAGTATTTTATTCATTTAATATAACGCAAAATGATATTTGAAGGAAATGTGCTTATGAAACTAGATTGTAACTGGTCAGTTTTTCATTTCAGATTCTTTCTACTAACATAGCTGAGACGAGCATCACCATCAATGATGTTGTTTTCGTCATTGATTCTGGAAAGGTCAAAGAGGTACACTAACACTTCAGAAAGTTGGATTTAAATTATGACTCTATGGATTTCATAAAGGTGTTAGTATTTAACTGAAACGTTGCCTGTTGCAGAAGTCTTTTGATACTCTCAGCAATGTGTCCATGCTAAAGACTGTGTGGATCTCAAAAGCCAGTGCTCTGCAAAGGAAAGGAAGGTATTGTAGTGTTCATATTTTTATTATAAGTATCAAAAAAAACTATGCTAAAACTTACATTGTTGGCTTATGGGTTTTACTCTTACAACCAAATACTACTCCATTGCTGTTAAACAAATGACATGTCTACAGAGCTGGGCGCTGCAGGCCGGGGGTTTGCTTCCATCTCTTTAGTCGACTCAGGTTCAACAATATGCTGGAATTCCAAGTTCCACAGCTCCTCCGGATGCCTCTACAGGTAGAAACATACTATATGTTCATGTTTCAAGTCTAAATCTATTCCTGCAGTTGTGCAGGAGTTGGTTGCTGTTCTGCACCTCCAGAATGATATGTAAAATATATATTCCTTTATCAAAGCCTATAGCTATGCTTACAACTTCTGGCTATAGTGCAAAAACATTACTATTAGTTTTATAGCGAACATGCAGAGTCATAACACTTATGTTGAACGGATGGTTATCTACAGAACTGGTAAAAGTACAGACTTTCTGTACTTAAGTAGAGGTACAGATACTTGAGTTAAAAAATACTCTGTTAAAAGTTAAAGTACTGAAGAAACTTCTTTACTCAAGTAAAAGTAAAAAAAGTACAGGTTTTGAAATGTACTCAAACTAAAAAAGCAAAAAGTAGCTCCTTGAGGGACAATTCTATTGTCCATTTTTGTACAGAGGTAACTGAACCTTGTGCTATATTAATATAATGATAAAATAATATTAGTACATAAGAATACAAATTTTATTTGAATCTAAATTCAAATTCTAAGGAATGTACTCAGCTTGAATCTCTTATGTAGGCCACAAGCAGTGAAAGATAATTCTATATTTTCTCCACGCCTGAGCAGTAAAATGAGTACAGTCAGGGATTACAGTGGAATTCAACAGGTGGTGAAACTCTAAGATCTGTGTAGTGGCTCAGCATAGGGAAAGAATCTTTCAATAACTTTCAATAATTTCTAATGTGAGCTCCAGTTGGTTTTCTTAGTTTATGTGCTGTGATCAGCTGACTTGTTGCTCTTTGTGGATTTACACAGCTGAATTCAACAAGATATCAGCAGATGTTTCACAGCTTTCCTGGCTGATTTCCATCCCCTACACTGACACTGTACTGTTTATACCATCTTTAAACTAGACAGGATACAGTTGGTTTGAAGTTGGAATTCAGTGAAGGACTCTAAGCATCATCAGTTTAGATGCAAATTCATCTCTGCTACACTTGTGTAACCTAACATTAACCATGAGCACCACTGCCATTGTGCACCAGTTCAACACAGAGCTTTACTGTCAACTCATCACTGCAAACTAACCTATTTATCCTGAATTAACCTACCATTACCAAATGAAAATGCATCTGTATGTGATGTGTTTTTGACATACAAATTCAATATGTGATTAAAATGATGCCATTACACATAAACTTTAAATCTGCAGTTTATCAAGCGCCACTGAGCAGAAAACGCTACTGTGCAATAATAAAGTATTTGTAAAACTTGTATCATGATGGCTACATGATATAAATTTGACTATGGCTTACTTAAAGAGCAGGATGCTTTATTTCACCTTTTAAAATTCCACATGTAACATAGGTAACATGTGTGTTACCTGTGTTACAGTACAGTAGGTTGTTTATCCCAATAATTCTAAACACTAGATCATGTTGTGTGTGTAAGGAACTGTGTCTGCAGACCAAACTGCTGGCTCCCTCCTCCTGTCCAGTAGCTGAATTCTTGGCCAAGGCCCCCCAGCCACCTCCCACACATGCTGTCCGAAACGCTGTGCAAATGCTGAAGGTAATATTTGAAACAATCTGGCAATAAGCCTTTGTGTCCATATTGACTCTCACCACTCTTCTCTTTCTATTCACTTTTAGAAAATAGATGCTATGAACCAGTTTGAAGACCTGACTGATCTGGGCTACCACCTGGCTGATCTACCTGTGGAGCCCAATCTGGGGAAGATGGTGCTGTGTGCTGTTGTTCTTAAGTGTCTGGACCCCATTCTAACCATTGCCTGTACCCTGGCATATCGTGACCCTTTCATTCTTCCCACCCAAAGCTCACAGAAGAGAGCTGCTCTAAGCTGCAGAAAACGCTTCACTTCCAACACCTTTAGTGATCACATGGCCTTACTTAGAGCTTTCCAGGTAGGCAGAAACCCATACGAAGAGTGTTTTAGGTTGAGTGCTTGATTTTAACGATGTTGTAATGATGGGTTTTACGACGCTTGCGTTGATTTATTCCTATCTCCCTTTCAAAAGTAAATCTCATAATTTCTTAACGACACTAAGAAGACAACTTTTAACAGATATCTACCAAAAATGCATGATCAGTGATTTAAAAAATATTGACTCATTAATTGGGATGATCTATAAAAATGTATTTTTATACATGTTTTGGATTACAAATTTGAGGTCAGTCCCTTGTGATTAAAAGTTATTGTTAAACATTTCTCTGACATCTTTGTCTTCTGTGGTGCCAGGCATGGCAAAAGGCTCGCAGTGAAGGTTGGGAGAGAGCCTTCTGTGAGAAGAACTTCTTGTCCCAGGCTACCATGGACATGATACTTGGCATGAGGACACAACTGCTAGGACAACTCCGTGCAATTGGTCAGTTCTACTTTTTTCTGTGATATTCCATACATAACTCACTAAAGGTTAGATTCGCTGACCCCAAACCCTGCTGCTGGCATTATTGGATAAGTCTTAAATGGCCATTTTAAATTCTGCTTTTGCTTTTTGGGTTTTGAAATCATTTGTTATGTTATCAATATATTTTATTTAAACCTATTCTTCTTTGCTTAATTTTATCAAGTCTGATGTCAAATTTCTTTAAATTCCTTTTTACCTTATATTGGTTTTACTATGTTACATTCTGTTGAAGCATGTTTTAGCTCATTTGCATTTAACATGGTTACTTTTTATTGGAACAATAACATGATGACTGTGTGGTGATAGCTCACACCACTGATTGTAGTGCCAATGATTTGAGTCAGTCCTTCAGGTTGCTCTCTAGAAACTGGCTCTCAGTGTTTAGGGCAAAGCCCTAGGTATTTCCTGTCCCTGAGAGCACTGAGCAGGGAAATTCTCAATGTTTCTTTTATTTAATCCTCCTCAGTTTATCATGAAAATCAGATATTTAACATAATTGGGTTGGACAGCATTGTGTGGATTGTAAAAAAAATTATCATTTAAAGTTGTATATCAGTTCACTTAATAGGGCCTCTAATTTACTTGCACGTTGTGTGCCCCCCTATTTTTTTTCCTCAATGAGTTTCTTCCTTCACTGCGGTGTGTTTTTCTGTACTGTCCTCTATTTGATATGCTACTAGAAGTGGCTAAAGTCTTACAATAGGAATTCTGGTGTGTCCGTGCCAGATTAATCAGTGTAAAGTACCAGCATGTAAACGCAAAGTTGATGAAAATGCTTGAATTTGACAGAATATCTGTGAACACTGTAATTTACATAAAGTATTAGATATATCTTATGACTGTTACAGGGATTATTACTACCCAACTCAAAAAATTTAAGTAATGCTTTTTAAACAAGAGTATAGCATCAAGTCAGTTAAACTTATGGAAAATTGATCTGCTCAGTCAAGTAGCACAGGGGGTTAATGAGTGCATGCATACATGCAAGTTGGTGCCAGTTTCAATGCTGTAGGTGTATTTCCTAAAAATCTTGGATAAATTCTAATGTTAGTGACCTTGACCAGATCAGAGGTAAAGTTTTCTGAAAATTTTGTGAAACCAATAACTAAAGAAAAATTTGAAATATCTAAGTGACCTAGGATTTTCAAATCAAATCTCAGATGAGTTTGAATCCTGGTGACCTTGACCTCAAGGTCAGAGGTCAGGTTTTTGGAAAATCGTGTAACTGCGATAACTTGAGTAAACGGTG
Source organism: Pundamilia nyererei (assembly GCF_000239375.1). Classification (NCBI taxonomy): domain Eukaryota; kingdom Metazoa; phylum Chordata; class Actinopteri; order Cichliformes; family Cichlidae; genus Pundamilia; species Pundamilia nyererei. Next base: position 260,111 of record NW_005187707.1, on the reverse strand, counting down.
GTGTAAATTGATACTATAGGTGTGTTTACTCGGAGGCTGAGGGGTCGCAATGGCAGCCGCCAGTGTTTTTAAAAATTCCTGTGGTTTTTGGCCAAGGTTAAAACTGATTTAGACCTTACTATGAAATTTGAATAACAAGGAAGGGTTAGGGATTAGTTAAGGTAAGCAGTCTGTTTGTCCCCCAGGTTTTGTGCGAGCCCGTGGGGGCTGTGACATCCGTGATGTGAATCTAAACTCTGAAAACTGGGCCATGGTGAAGGCAGCCCTGGTAGCTGGCATGTACCCAAATATGGTTAATTTCAACAAAGAGTCTTCCCTGAAGAAGCTTCACTTTCATCCCACATCTGTCCTAAGCCAGTTTCAGTTTAAGGAGGTAGGAGATACACACACACACACACACACACACACACACACACACACACACACACACACACATATATATATATATACATATATATACACTATATATATATTCTTCCTGATATTGCTGTCAGGGTGCAAGATGCTAGCAGGCAAGGCATACATGGAACGCCATAACCAAGTGGCCGGCATAGTGTACAGGAACATCTGTGCCGAGTATAACCTG
>NW_005187707.1:254768-259505 GCF_000239375.1 Pundamilia nyererei | reverse complement strand
ACACACACACACACACACACACACACACACACACACACACACACACACACACACACAGTCTTATGCATACATGCAGTTAGCTTCATGGTATTTGGAGAATGACCTACTGTAAGTTTTGTCATTTTTTCTATGTATACCACCAAAGTGGATTTTATATAACAAAGCCAAAATGTTATTCAAGGTGTAAACTTTCAGCCTTAATTCAAGCAGTTTCACAAAAGTATTCTATTAATTGTGAAGTACTTATTCCCATGTTCTCGATTTCCTTTTGATTCTCTTATCGCTTCTTATTCCCTCAACTTTGAGAGTCGCAACAATCTCTAAGCAGCATATTAAAGACATTACATCCATGCATGTTGTTGCATGTTAGACGTATATGTCTCCTCTATTTTGTGATCAGTGTTGGGGTCATTACTCAACAAAGTAATTAGAAGATGTATTACACAGAACACTTTTCTTAAAAGTAATGCAGTACATCACTTAATTACACTCAGTGTGTGCACTCAGTCAGATCATCTATAAGCACTGGTGACCTGATGTTATTGGATGTCCTACATGCCCATGCTAAAACATTCCCTCCACTATGTTTGACAGATGTGATATTTGGAATATGAGCTGTTTCTTACTTTCTCTCCACTTTTCTAATTCTTCTCCTACAAGATAATTTCAAATCTGATGAAAGCCCAGTAGTTAATCTAAAAAGGGATTGCACTCTTTTGGACAGAAACCTCTTGAGGTTTCACCTAGAATATGCTGGAGCTGCTCTGCCATTTGTACAATTATTGCTCTTAATGCTCCTTTTACCTCTCTGATCACTTTGGATTGTATTTTGCATATTTGCTATAGATGTTCGATCAAGCCCTGTTACTTCTCAGTTTTCTAGCACTCGTTTTTTTAATGTTACTTAGTCTCAGCTTTGAGTGCGTGCAGTTGTTCCCTTCCACCTGGGGTACCTAGAACATGTTATTTATTCTCAGCTCATTGGATCCATGTGTCATTGCAGGTGCTTGGGTATCATCTAATTCTTCTTTTACCACACTTGGCTCATTATTTCCGTACTGTTTTCCCTCTTACATAACATTTAAAAATGTTTTAAATCAGTGCAAGGAAAAGGTTTTAGTCGTGTGAATGTGTGTTTCTCCTGTTTAGAAGAACCAAACCAGAATGGCCCAGGCCCTTCCCACAGATTGGATGATCTATGACGAGATGAGCCGAGGCCACAGGATGGTCACTGTCCGCTGTTGCACCCTTGTGACTTCTATCACCGTTGCCATATTTGGAGGTTGTTCCAGATTACACAGCTCTGCCCTCCATGAACCTGCTGTACAGAAAACTAATGGTAAGCAAGTCATAATACTACATAGCTCAGCTTGGTAATGTTAATATAAGTTTTGTGTACAATACATGCATAATATGAACAAAAATACTCTGGCCTCAGCACTTAGTTGCACCACTCTTTAACTTTATGTGGTCTCCCACTCTGTGGCTGAATTTCTGAGTGCTTCTCACTTTGCAATATTACTTACAGTGCATTGTAGTATATCTAGGTACTTTATTTTATACCTTTGACAAAGAGACTAAAAGCACCTGAATTCAAAGATTAAGATTGTCCACAACGTGCATGTGATTATTGTGCTGACATGCAACATGGGAAAAATATGGCAATGCCTGCTTGTTAGACCTCACTGTTTACTGACAACAATATATCTTAATTATTGGCTAAACTAATCACTTCTGGATACTTAGAACAGAAACACAACAGAAAAGCTGACCAATGAACACAACAACAAATAAACACAATAAGAATGGATGATTCGAAAACAAACCAGCCCAATAACGAACCAAAAAAAATTGCATACATCTTCAGAGACTATTACAAGGAACGATACTCTCAATCATTCATTTCAAGCGCTTTAGTTTCACTTTGAGATAGGTCATGGTTCAGGTTCTTGGGTTATTCTTTCACGACCTGACTCCTGAGTTGAATTTCCTAGAGACATGGTCTTCTTGACCATTGTTAATTTAAAAAAACAAAAAAACCTAAAATGTAGACACATTAAATCTTTTAAATGCCACATTTTATAAGCCCACACTGTGCAGAATCACAGAGTCAATGTCTTAATTTTCTTTCTTTTAGAAAATCCACTGGATGACATCAGTGACAGTGAGACAGAGGATCTATCCGAGATAAGGATAGATGACTGGCTCGGCTTTGAAATGGACAGAGAGGTGGGAACAAAGGGAACATTGCTTCCAATGCCAACTTTTTACCTTTTGGAGTCCTTTGTTATTTTCCCTATATGAAAACATCTGGGCTGTTGTCTGCCAGTGATTAAAAATCCTCTTGTTTAATCTCATAAATCATAATAAGGAGGAGGATTTTAATTGCTTTGCATTTCTCAGTCACTTTGTAAATAATTGAATTCCAAAATCTACTCAAGTTAAACCCTTTGTGAAGATGGTTCTCAGTGTCCTGAGTCATTTAGTTCTTTTTGGCCAATTACACTTAATGACTAAATTAAAGTAATAGTCTAGAGAAGACCCTCATCATGCCTTATTAGAGATATTACCTCCTTCCATCCTATTTGAGACTCCAACTAGCATTGGTCTATGGTTGCCATCTATGATTAACAGTTCTCTGAGGCAAGGCTGTGGTTTACACATTAAGTTGGCAAACTAATAAATTATTCCCTCCGAGACACAAATCCCTTTGGATATTGCATTAGGAAACCTATCTGGCGTAAAATTGCCAACTCTGCTTCTTTTTGTTCAGCTGCCAAGTCCAGTGTTTGAAATGGCGGTGTAGTGTTTTATTCCTCTCTGGGCCTTTACATGTAAAATCTCATTCCTGTTTCTTTCATTTAATGAACAGTTCTAAGCTGTGACATGTGGTCTCCGTGGCTGTATTTGTTTACATGCATACAAAGACAGTTGCCAGACTATTTATCCCAGCTTCTTACTAAACATACTGCTGCTTGCAGTCTTTGATCAAAGGCTCAGAATGTAGTTTAGCAGACGGAGCATTTCAGTTGGTGGCACAAAGGCTTTAGAACAGCCTTCCACTCTACCTACTTATAAATGACTCTGTGGGTTATTTTAACAAGCAGCTAAAACTGTTTTGTTTAACCAGATTTTTTTATTGATGAAACTGTTTTTAAATTACCAGCTAACTTTATTCTGTCTTAAATTAATTTTGTATTTCTGTTGTGGCACTTTATATTCTTATTTTATCCTGTTTTGTTCCCAAGCACTGACTGCTTGTCTATAAAAGAGCTTTATACATTTTATTTACTTTGTAATTATGTTTTCTATATTCTCTGGTGTTGTTTGAATTTTGTCACATTAATATTTTGGTATAAACTATTACATACATTTCTGAATAAAGTTGTATCTTGTGGTCAGGCTGCAGGATTGCTGTCTGAACTGAGGCAGAAGTGGCAAAGCCTATTTATCAAGAGGATCCGTTGTCCTTCAAAGCCCTGGTCACAACAGGATGAGGCTGTCATTCAGACTCTGGTTTCTGTATGTCTTATTCTTCTGCTTTCCATTTACGTTTCACTTATTTGGATACACTATATTTTCTCAGTGACTGCCATTTTTAACTAACTTTCCTCAGGTGCTTGGAGCAGAGGAGCAGGCAGCAGGCCTGCAGCAGCCCACTGGCATTGGTCAGCGGCCTAGGCCCATGCCATTAGAAGAAGGAACAAGGACCTCTGTGAAAAACCCCAAAAATACTCCCCGACTTCCCACCACCTCCACCACCAATGAAAGGTTAGAGTTCAATAGCTTTTACACCGCAGTGTAATTAATGCTATTGTTGTTATTATGTCCTGTCAATCCGAAATCAATCAAAAGGACAAAAGAGTAGATATCGACAGTAGATATGTTATTATTTTGCCATCTCGATAACAGCTGATATATTAAGAAACTAAATATTTTATTCAAGAATTCAAGGGGAAATGTTTTTTACTTTCTAGTTAAAAAGGAATAAATCAAATGGTAAAGATTTCCACAATTTAGACTTTTTGAAAGCAGGATATTTTATTAAAGCGATTTAGCAGGAGCAAAGGAAAAGCTGAATCAAATAATAATAAAAACAAAACAAGAATCAAATCACTGTAATTCTACTGTGAGTATAGACAGTGGATGAATAATATAAAATTGCTGTTACAGCTGTGTGGTTGTGGATTTGAGATTTTAGTTAATATTAACATGTATACTATGTAGCCAAAAGTATTCACTCGCTCATATCATTGATTTCAGATGTTCCGGTTACTTCCATGGCCACAGGTGTATAAAATCAAGCACCTAAATGTTCCACATTCAACCATTAGATTACAAAGTGGATCAGCGGATGCTGAGGTGCATAGTGTCTCAGCAGCCGCTTTTTATATACAAAGCTTATAGTGTTCCCAAGTACTCAGTGAGTCCCCTTCTGGGTGCATGACATACCCATATGGAAAAGATATATATATATATATATATAAATCTTATAAAGTTTGTATCTGTCTTGTGTGAAATTTGTATGAAAAGCATATAAGAGTGAAAACGTATATAAGATCCCTTGAAAAATTATATAATGAAACTTGTATGTTTTGGATACTTACTAAAACAATATATGAAAGTAATGCGAAAGTGGCCACTTTCATGAGTAATCACATATAAGTTTTTACTATTTCTTTTCCATATGGGATATGTCTGTACAATAGTTTATACTCCTTCCATACTTTTGCGAGC
>NW_005187707.1:252776-254202 GCF_000239375.1 Pundamilia nyererei | reverse complement strand
TGAACAAGTTGGGTTGGAGACAGGTGAGGAGCGTTGAGCTCCAAGAGCCTGGTTCCAACCAAGCCTTCCCTTGCTAGCAAGTAAAAGATGTTTGTCTTGTTTTTGTCGTTAACAAGATAGCTCTACCTCTGTTGTATGTAACGAGAAGTTTCTAAACTAGCGTGGCCTGTGGAAGTGCAGACCCAACATAAAATGTGACAGCAAACGCACTCTAGTGTGAACCCTCAAAGCGGCCCGCATGCGCAAAAGAAGATGTCACATAAAACGCGCTCTGTTTAGACCCAGTCCAAACAGTATTGTTTGACTGATGGCCCTTAATATAAAGACTTGTTTTTGGACTTTAAGTTTCCCAATTTTGCTTTAAGTTATAAAGTTATTTTGTTATTTACATATGGCCTAATAATGATCCTTATTGCTGTTTTAGAGAGGAGCAGTGCTTCAAAGGATAGTTGGAAATTTCTGTCAGAATCTGCAGATTATACAGTACAAATAAAATGTTAATGTTTCTCCAACGTTGTCTTCCCAACAGTTTCACTAACATCTACACGGGATGGCCAGGAAGCTTTCACGATGTCTTCGAGCGCTTCTCCAGCGCTGATAATTGGCGTCCGTCTTGTGTCAGCGACGTAAAAGACAGATTTAATGCGACATGACCATTCAAACAGCAGTCATTTTCTAAAACATTAGATATGTGTTGGATTTAGTACCACATACGAAAGTGACCCAGGTCGGATTTGAAAATATCGGATTTGTGCTGTTCACACTGTCATACCATGATCGGATATGGGTCGCATAGGGTCAAAAAAGTCAGATTTGATGCGCTTTCGCCTGCAGTGTAACCACATTATTCTTTTCGATACACCTTTTATATGTTAGTCACAGTGAGTAACATAGTTGGTCATACTGTTCCACCATTTAATCATTTTCTTTTAGGTTTTGTCTAACAACAGCTTCAGACCTACATCAAATTCAACCCCACGGCCAAGATGAGCCCTCCTTGTCCAGATATCAGTTCTCTGATCATCCGTCTTCCAGTATTTCTTCCTGCTCTGCGACGTTGGACTGTCAGTCAGATACCGTTGATCATTTCTTCTCAAGAAAGGTATGAACAGTCTGCCAAGCAGTGTTTATTTCTACACATCATGTTTTCCTAACACCTTTCAAACTCTACTGATGGATACCCAATGCATATCCTAGACCAGGGGTGTCAAACTCATTTGACATTGATCTTAAGCTGGCTAGACCAGTGAAACTTCCCTACTACTATTTAACTGTTCATGATGAAGTGAAAGAAATAGGTCAGCACAACTCTTTGGACTTAAATTGTAAGAAATAAATGTGTAAAATTACAGAAAAAGTTTTGTAATAAGTGTGTCAAGAACCGTAGTTCTAACACGCAAGCTGGACCCAGAAGCAAACACAAAAC
>NW_005187707.1:249748-251983 GCF_000239375.1 Pundamilia nyererei | reverse complement strand
GTCATGTTCTATTCTATTCTTCAGTTTTCCAAGATTTAAATATTACTACAAGATACTCTGTAATAAACTGACAGAAACCTTTAAGGTTGGGTGATATGTAAAAGTTTTCCAACCAACAATTGTCAGTCCAATAAGCATCAATAGACTTTTCCATGGGCTGATCAATGTAATCATGCATGGACTGATTTGCTCATTTAGAATCTGTATGTTTTGTTTGGAGGGAATATTTTACCTTCTTGTTTGTTTCAGTATTAATATAGCTACTTTTTGGATCATTTATTTATTTATGTATGTATGTATTTATTTTTTTTATTTGAGATGCATTTGAGACTCCTATGTTTTCGTTTTTCATCTTAGTTAATATCTTAGACAATCTTAGTCCGGTTCTTTTGTGTTGCCAGTAACAAATATTTCAACTCAGTTCAGTATGTTAACAACTTTAAAATAATTTTTCAGTACAGTGCATCTGATATGATTTGGAAACGCACACAGAGCACAAACAAAATGAACTAATGAGTCTCTAAGTGTCTGCTTCCTTTTGGGGTTTTTTTTAAACACAAACAGGTGAGCTTGGCGCACGTTACAGTCATACTAACTAAATGATGGGTTATTGAGGTTGGATGGTAATGCTTGCTAATGTTTCTCTCTCCACTTTTGCAGCAGGTTGTGAAGCCTGTGTGCACTCAGCTGGCCTGCCATCAGACATTAGTCCGATACTTTATTATGAAAAGCAGCAACATCAGGAACTTGGAAATTTCTCAGCAAAAAGGCATCTGGTCTACTACACCAAGTAATGAGACCAAACTCACCAAGGCCTTTTTGGAGAATAGCGCCATCATCCTTATCTTCTCTGTTCAGGGCTCTGGACACTTCCAGGTGACACTCTGTATGCATGATCATGTGTGGCAGAGTCATGATGCTGACTGTGAAATTGCAACAGTAAAAAGAAAATTGGTTTTGAAAGACCAAACTTGTGTTTTTGTTTTCTTTTTCACAGGGCTATGCTCGCATGACGTCTGTCGTCAGTCAGGAGGAGAGCTGTCATGACTGGGGCCTCATGGAACTAGGAGGGGCTTTCAGTGTAGAATGGATACACAAAGAAAATATTCCCTTCCAGTGCACCCAGCATATCCTCAACCCATGGAATGACAACAAGAAGGTCCAGATTAGCAGGGATGGGCAGGTACATATACAGGGTGCATCACAGCACAGAAGCTCTTTCACATATTGGTACAAGCAGTTAATGTGACTGTCAGCACGAATGGTAGTGGCATACTGCTCCAGCAGAGAATGCAGTGAACAGTTAATAAACGGATCATTTGCAAACACTAAATTAGAACTAAACACAAACTCCAAAAAGTTTTAATGTTGTGTAAAATGTGAATAAAATCTGATCTCATTAAACCATTTTTGTATCCACAAAAAACACAGAAAGCATACCGAATGCTTAAACTGAGCAAATTTCCCCTTTTAAAGATTAAAAAGGTGATGGTAGCAGCACTTCTCAGAAAACTTGGGACATAGCCATGTTTCCTACTGTGTGCTATCCCCTCTTTTAACACCCATTAAAACTTGCTGATCTTTTGGGAGAGAACTCTAGTCCCCTTCTTGTCTAATAGAGGATCTTAGCTTTTCAGCAGTTGTGGTCCTTTCTATATACAGTTTTATGATGCACCAAATATTTTACGTTGGTTAAAAGAGACGGTGGTGGCGTTTTTGTATCATATTTACATATAGCCTCCGGCTTCTTCTTTGTATCAGAGAACTTGAACTTGATTTGTGGATGGCATGGTGAAATGCATTTATAGATGGTGATTTGTGGTAGTGTTCCTGATCCCATGCAGTTATTTCCATGACAGAATCATGCCAGTTTTCAACACAGTGCCTAGAGATGGAAATCGAGAAGCCAGTAGTTCAGTTCAGTTGCACGTGTGCTACAATCAGCTGATTTCAGTTCATTGTGCCAGAAATAATGGCTCAGTCATGCCACACGGAGATCAACATTACTTTTATTTTTATGCTGCTAACATAACTTCAGCTATTTGCAAGCACCTGCATGGACAGCATGCTAAAACTAAGCTGTCCAAGAACTCTGAGCGACACTAAAGCTGAGTGAATGCCAACCCTAGCCAGACCTAGACAGCCAAACCGTGAACAAACTAATTGAGCAGTCAGGCTGCAGCCTCAATTCAATTTTATTTATTTAGCGCTAAATCACAACAACAGTCGCCTCAA
>NW_005187707.1:169776-248427 GCF_000239375.1 Pundamilia nyererei | reverse complement strand
TCTCCATTTACATGCACAAATTGGAGTCTATTAGATAGATATGATACAAACCACTGCAGCACAGTATCTGTAATACCTACACCTATACCTCTAATCGCTCTAATAGGATATTATGGTCAACAGTATCGAACGCTGCACTGAGGTCTAGCAGGACAAGCACAGTGATGAGTCCACCGTCAGAGGCCATAAGAAGATAATTTGTAACTTTCACTAAAGCTGTTTCTGTGCTGTGATGAACTCTGAAACCTGACTGAAACTCTTCAAATAATTCAGCTTGAAAGCCTGTGGTATATAGCTGATTATTAGAGATAGGTTGATCATATTTAAGATTGAACCATTAATTAATGGCAGGACTTCTTTGAGCATTTTTGTAGGATGTTGATGGTTTGGAGGAAGTAATTATTGAAGTTAACTCAGAAAGATCAATTGGAGAAAAAGAGTCTAAATGAATATCAATGGTACTAAAAGTAGCTGTAGATAATGTTACATCTGTGGGATGATTATTGGTAATTTTTTCTCTAATGATAAAAATTTTATTTGTGAAGAAGTTCATGAAGTCATTACTAGTTAACGTTAAAGGGATGGTTGGCTCAAGAGTGCACTGACTTTTTGTCAGCCTGGCTACAGTGCTGAAGAGAAACCTGGGGTTGTTCTAATTTTCTTCAATCAGTGATGAATAGTAAGATGTTCTGGTTTTGCAGAGGGCTTTTTTTTATAAAGCAACAAACTATTTCTCCAGGCTAAATGATGATCTTCTAAATTTGTGACACGCCATTTCCTCTCCATCTTACAAGTTATCTGCTTTAGGCTACGTGTTTGAGAATTATACCACAGAATCAGGTACTTCTTATTTGAGGCCTTATGTTTTCACCAGAGCTACAGTATCCAGAGTCGTACGTAGTGAGGAGGTAAAATTATTAACAAGATAATCGACCTCTGTTGGAGTAGCATTCAGGTAGCTGCTCTGCTCTGTGTTGGTACAGGGCATTGAAGATGATAACAGTGGGTGGATTATATTCATTCTAGTTCTTGATGGGGTTGAGGTTAGTAGGTTAGTACTTCCAATACCAAATGTATGAACTTGACCTTCAGCACCGGGCCACAGTGTTGTTGGAATAAAAAAGGCAAAGCGCCAAGCCAAGCCCATGATAAATCTGTGCTTTCATATTTATCCCAAATCCTGACCCTATTATAGAACTTTCTTCCCCAGCAAAAATGGATATCGGATATACTGGAAAAAAATTTTTTTTGTCTTTTTCAGACCATTCTCTGCAAACCCTAGAGAAATCCCAGTAGATGAGCAGTTTTTGAAATACTGTTATGCATATTATTATTGACAGTTTTGTAGACTGTTGTCAACAAGGCAGAGAGAAAGACTCGCTCTCTGAGTTTGTTTCAGGCTTTGGTCTTGGTTGTGGTCACAGTGGAAAATCCGGATTCACACAGATATGTAGTTGTGAATGGGAGGAATTTCACAGCTCTCAGTGCCAGACATCCTTTGAGACAGCAATCCAAAAGGAGCCCAGGTCCAGTTTGCCCCACTGCAACTTTAAAGTGCTATCGGTGGAAACTTCCAGAAGATGGGATTAGAGATGTGAGGGCAAAGCGACATCACTTTGAGTGGGATCTGCAGAAAATAGGAAATATTCATCAAATTTCTCTGTCAGTTGTGAAAGGTGTTACAGACAGAATCACTGATCTTCACTTGAGGGGAGTTTTCCAAGATGAGAGATAAAAGTGAAAACATGTCCATCCTCTTTTCCTGGGCCCTCTTAGTCAATAAAGCAATTTTCCCCTTGAAAGCTTCAACTTTGTCTGCAACAAAAAACATGTTGCTGTTTCTCTCTTGAAGTGAGATGTTCAGCTGGTTCAGCAGTGAAAAAATGTCACAGAGGTAGGCAAGCTTGGCTTAATAATGTGCAAGAGCAGATTTTCTTTCTCTGTGAGAAAAGAGAAGACCTCGTTCCTCAGTTCAAACAAATGCTTGAGGACCAGTCCTCTTGAAAGCCAGCTTACCTCACTCTGGTAGAGCAGCTGGACCTGACCTGCCTCCATGTCCTCACAAAGCTTGGTAAAACATCTGTAGTTATTTTTAATGAATTTGATAGTTTACATCCATCACCTCGTGGAACTCAAGTGACATCTTTTTTGCTACAAGGATTTCACAGTAGAGAAAACAGTGGGTCCATTTCGCTTCTGGTGCACAATCAAAGATCTGCCTAATGATGCCTGCCAGTCTTTGAAGCTTCATCATTAGTGCACACCCCAACACAGTTCTGCCAGTTCAGATCGTTCTCAGTGAAGTAGTTGTCAATGCAGCGGAAACATTCCTGAGCCGTGGCTCGTGTTGGTAGCTCTCCACAAAACAGCATGTCTTCTGCTGTCCCAGCGATAACAAACTGAAACCAGCAATAATGCACCATTCGTGACATCAGTGAACTACTTTTTATTCTTTCTTGAAGCTGATGCTGTATGTCTAAGGCCATGTCCATGATATGGTGGCTTAAAGTGTTGTTTGAGAGTAGGATGGTCAGTACCTTTTTTGCAGCAGCCTCTCCGATCATTTCATGAAACATATGTACAGGGGCAGGCAAAATCAACTCTTCCACTATAGTGAAAGACTTTTTACTCTGTGACACAAGTCTGGATACGAGGTAGCTAGATTTTAAAGCCCATTTAGAGTTACCAGTCAGTGACACAACAGACAGTTCCTGCATCTGCTGTCCATTTTCTTTTCCCTTGAAATATTCCGCTGGTTTTCTTGCGAGTGTGGGATGTTTGGTTTCGAGATGCCGTTTTAATTTCAAAGGCTTTAGTGCTTCGTTGGATAGCATTAGTCCACACTCCACACATTGGGCTCTTGGGTCTGCTTTTCTTTTCCGTTCACAAACCCATATTCAGGAAGTCAGGGTTGTACTTGCACAAAATTTTTGCGAGGGGGGGGGGTTGTCACTTTTATCTTCATTTTTGCATTTTAAGAACTACTCCATATATTTTGCTGACGGCAGGCAGGGTGTCTTCTTCTGCTTGCTTATTGAGGCTGATTAAACAACTCTCACCAAGCCGGGAGAAGCTGTATTGTAACTGAGATTTTCATGGATAACAGTAGTCCCTGGTGTCTTCAATTAATAACTAATGATGTCCCACGGCCCACAGGTGTAAAACAAAAAAGGTGTTTTGCGCCCCTCAAGGCATGGCTCACCGATGGTTAAAAATCACTGGTGTAAGGTATATTCCTCAACCAGGCAACAATCAAAATACATTTTAATAACCTCACACAAAAGATTAAAATGTTCTGCTATACATATTGTTACAAACTGGGACTGAAAGCTGATCCTTTTTTAAATTATTGTTATTATTAGACACATATTTCATAAATATATAATAATTTGATTATGCATTTGATTTGTTTTGAACTTTTCTGCCATTTTTTTTTCTAATGTAGGAATTGGAGCCACAAGCTGGAAGCCAGCTGCTGTTGTTATGGGAGAATTAATTCTGGGAGTCAAGTTAAATGAGAGGTAGCAGCCAAAAACCTCTCTCCATACTCCACACTCATTAAGTTTTGTTTTTATATCTCCTCATACCTGTTGTTATATCTGCATAAATTAAATCTTTTACTTATTACACGCATTATTTCTGTTTTACCTTCAGTGGTACACTGTTCTACTAGCTAAGGCTACGTAGCAGGAGCATGGAAGAAGGGCTGACTAATTGTAATTTTTTTTTCCCTTGTTAATACACAAGTTCAGTTTTAGAATGTATTCAAAAGGGTACAGTGTTGTGTTAATGAACTGTTTGTTCAGAATAAAATATCTGATGCTTTAAAAAACTTACTAAACAGGGTTTTAAAATGTCTGACAAGAAAATGAATGAAAGAAAAATGCTTGTACTATGTTTGTAATATGTATGTACGTTACTGTTTTCATCATACATTTTATTGTGAAATTGTGATGTTCAGTTAGTTTGAATTACAGAGTTTTGACAGGGTCAAATGTTTACACTGTGTCCCATTTATAGCAAATAAACAGTGATTATTTCTTGTTGCCAACTTGCTGTAGTGCCTCATACTTGGTATCATCAGGTTTTTAACCCATCAGCAAAATCAGTACGTTCTCTTTTGTTAAAGGAATACACACACACACACACACACACACACAGGTTTCTCCTGCCACATTTTGTGCTCTTCTTATCAATCTATTTTATACCTAATCTGTCCCATGATTTTTGCTGATGCATTTTTATTCATTGTGTAGCTCTTGATAGAGACTACATTTAATTGTTCCTCTCTACTAAGCAACTCTTAGTGGGGTTACTGACTCAGTAGTATTGACCTGTTATTTACCTTATAACCTATAATTTTGAAGTTTTTTTTTTTTTCTAAATCTTTATGCTTTGGAATAATAATACAACCCAGATTCACAATTGAAGTGTAATGGTGTTCATTCTCGTCTTAAAGTGGTGGTGTTTTTACCAAATTAATTTTGCTTGTTTATTCGTTTTTTCACAGAAAAATGGTAAAATAAAGTAAATAACAGTCACTCTGGTTATCATTTGGAAACCTGTAGTAACTAGTTGGCAAGCAGATTTAACATATAGCTATTAAGCACGTTATGGCTTAGCTGCAGTGTTAAAATGTTGCTTGGAAGATTATTTCATCATATAATTATACACATCTCCATGTATATATGCATGTAAAACGCATATGACTTGTACAGACCACTAACTCTAGTCAATTCTGCAATTAGGGGGTTACTTTTATCTTTCATCTTTTGATTATTTTCCTGTCATCATTAACCTCCTAGGACCTGGCATCCACATATGTGGACATCATATTTTGGGTTATTTAGACCAAAATACTCAATTTTGCTCTACAGGGGCCTTATATCTAATTACGAGGACATTATACTATCAAAATTTTAAACGAATATCCTCATATGTGGCTCTCATTTTTCTTATAAACAAAATTTGGTTAAAAAATAAATAAATCTGGTAATTCTTTGTTTTTACATTCATAAGGTCCCAATCAGCCCAAATATCAAAGAGTAATTAAAAATGTATGCCGTGGAAGAGTTCGGGTCTTAGGAGGTTAAAATATATAAAGGTAGTCTAGAAGCCTATTGATTAGTGATTAATATAGTTTTAGCACAAGTAATGTGTATATAATGTTATTGTAATTCACATTGTTTTTGCAGTATAAAACACCTGGCAACTATTGATACTCACCAGAAATTATGACCGCTACAATTTTTCATAACCATGGTGCTCTGTACTACAAGTGCTACACACTACCGCGCCAGGAATTATTTGTGCAACCTGATTGGCTCTTTCTTTCTCACCAGACATCATGCATGTCATACTATTGGACAGCAAATACGGCCGTGAAGCGTGGTTGTGATTGGTATTCTCCGATTGGTTGGAAGCTTTCAGGGGGTTCGTAGCGCCGCATCGTGCCTGTGAGCTGTGATTGGACAGGAAGCCAGGTGCTGTAGTACTGAAGTTACGCTGCCTCGTCACTGTCTGATATAAATACACCTCTACTTGACTACTAGAGGTTGCTGAGCTGGATATAAGAAACGCCGAAGAGAATAACCTTCATCGCTGAAGTTGACTACATACAGGTGAGAATCGCTACGAATATCCTGCAGCTACACATGTTCAGTTATGAAGAAAACACAAGAGAAATTTATTGTGCGTTGCTGTTAATCTGATTTTCACATGAGAATAAAGAATCGTTCTTGTGTGAGCACACACACACACACACACACACACATATATATAAATAGATGTTTTAGTTAATGTAAGAATGTTAACACTGAAGCAGACATGGCGAGTCAGACCCTTTAGTACAGGTTTATGACAGTGAGTGCATATATAAATATATACACCTCAGTTGGTCCGTCAGCTGTATTCTTCCGACTAGCAAACTGTCCGAAGAAACGCTTGTAGTCCGTACTGTGATCTATCAAAGTATGTGCCCTGCATAAGAATGTCATCAAACTAGTTACTTTTGAATTTTTTTTAATTTCATTTTTTTTTAATGAAAACAACATATTTTCATACGCAAGTGTCCCGTTAACCCAGTGTGGTAGAGCTCCCAGGCATGCACTGCTTAAGTTCCAGGAAATCCAGTTGCCGTTGCCCTTTCACCTAATTTTGTTGCCCACTGTACTTATCTGGTCCCCGTCTAGTTGTATGTAGCCGTTTAGGTACGTATTCTGAATGGTATGAAAGCAAATATATAGTTATGGGCAGCTCCAGAAACGTGTCCTCCACTTTAAGCTAAGATTTAAGATTTGGTTCTGAAAATCTGCTGGGCCGACCTTTTGACTAGCTAATCTTACCGGCTTAATATGCATGTGGAGTGACAGTATATGTTAACATTTGATGATATTTATGTAAAAGTCAAGGAAAGAAAGAAGGTCATAGAATCAGTACAGCTGTAGCAAGTATATCACATTTGCTGTTCTCTTAGCTAACGTGGTTGCTAGCAATGCCACCCGTAATCGCAGCAAGTCGGCTAACGTTATCTGTCAGATTATTGGTAAAGAGATCATCAGTAAATAGACTAATATCAGTACACTGTTCTTTTCTAGTATTACTTTTTGTGCTTTCTAAATACTTTCTAATAAGTCTCAAACTAGCATACAGTTTGAGAGTTGGATTTTATTGTTTATGATTATTAGCCTGTAATGACTCGTGCTCTGCGACGTTGTTGTAATTAAATAAAATGTACCCCCATAATTATGCAGCTGTAAAGGTTTCGGTGCTGATGCCTGTGCATAAGTAATATTGTTATATTAGTTTATTTTGGCTGTACATTTTCAACCCTTATACAACCAATTTTATCCCTTTTCATCATCAGCATCTGTTAGTGTAGGGTATTTTAGTCTGAAGCCTGTTGAGGTAAATGTTGCTGTAATTTGGTGCTATATAAATAAAACTGATTTGAATGAGATATAACCAAGTACTTACCTGTCAATAGGGCTGGTCATATGCCAGTATTTTAAGGCTGAATGGTGATACTTAACATATGGATTTTTCCATATTTTCTATAAAAACATTAAAATTGTGCCATTTACTAACCTACTGATTTAACTTGTGTTAGAGTGATTCAGATTTCACCATCAGAGAGTGAATCCAAAACTGCATACTCACAGATGTAGATACTGGAACTGCTGCATATAGCTACTTAACATATATGATCAAATCCTTATTTTGTTTAACAAATTATCAGTATAAATTAACTCCTGTATGTATCCATCCACCCTGTTTATTGACATTTTTAAAACTGGTGTGCTTGGAAACTAAGAGCATATCTGTTTTTATGTGTTATCTGTGTGTTATTAATATAATGTTTAATATAAAACCCCTTCTTGTCCCCTAATTTGTTCAGGATGCCTGGCTCAGCCCCAGTTAGTTACCTGGGACCATGGCCTAAAGATGTGGGTATCATTGCCTTAGAACTGTACTTCCCATCCCAATATGTGGACCAGACTGAGTTGGAGGAGTTTGATGGTGTGCCCGCTGGTAAATACACCGTGGGCTTGGGCCAAGCTCGCATGGGCTTTTGTTCAGACCGTGAGGATATAAATTCTCTCTGCCTGACTGTGGTCCAGAGGTTGATGGAGAAGAATGCTCTATCCTACAACAGCATTGGTCGACTGGAAGTTGGTACTGAAACCATCATTGACAAGTCCAAGTCTGTCAAGACAGCCCTCATGCAGCTATTTGAGAACTCTGGCAATACCGATGTGGAGGGAATTGACACCACAAATGCTTGCTATGGTGGTACAGCTGCACTCTTCAACGCTGTCAACTGGGTGGAATCCAGCTCATGGGATGGTGAGTAAGCTTTTGTTAATGTTAAGCTGCTTTTATTTATATCAAAAATGACCAGAAATATCTCATGTTTTCCAGTCAAAGCTGACCTCTCTAAACCCCAAAAGGTTAAATTTTACAATTAGATAAACCAAAGAAATCCACAAAATGTAAACATTTGAGATGCTGGAGCTCCAGAGTGGTTTCCATTTTTTGTTTAATAACTTAAGTAGTCTCCAAAGTGCAATGCACTGCTATAGTTATCATCCCAGTCCACTTAAAAAAAGTCTTTCAGTTAAGCATAATTACTCAGCATTACCCAGCAAGTCATGCAGCAATGTAATTTCATGAATGTTCACTTATTAGTGTTACAAGTTCTTCATATTTCACAAATCATTGTGTGTTAGTGAGCTGTGGCTTAGGTGAGTGAGCAGGGCGTCTACCAATCAGAAGCTTGGTGAATTGAACAGCTTCCTCAGATGTGTCCGTCGTGCGATCATGTGACTGTTAGACAAAAGTGCTGAATGAACGCTCTGGGTTCTCAACTTGAGAAGAAAGGTCTAGAATCGACTCTGTGTGCAGTCATAGCGCCCAAAATATAACACATGTAAGCTTTTTGAAAAGCCACAGTGGCTTTTTTTTAAAATCTCTTCACCAGTGTTTAGTGACATGCTGACTCAAACATATCTCTCTTGTAAATGAGACACTAAGTCTCAGCGGGATTACCTGTATAAATAAAGTTTAAATAAAGTTAAAACATTATATTATGCATGAAAACTTAAGTAGATAGACTTGTATATGCAGTATGTGGGGTATGTAGGTATTTTTACTCAGTTGTATATAGCATTTGTATTCTATTTTTATCTTATTGTATATTTTATTCTATTTTATTCTACTGTATATAGTATTTTATTCTATTCTGTACAGTTGTGTACTGTATTTATTCTTATTGTATTCTAATTTTTGCTTCATAACTTTTGCAATGTCCACTTCCTGCTGTGACAAAACAAATTTCCCACGTGTGGGACTAATAAAGGTTATCTTATCTTATCTTATGTGTGTGTCTTTTTGGTGTAGTCTGTGTTGAGTGTACCTGAAGCAGCTTCTGTTTTTCTAAAAAGAATGCCTTAGTGATTTCCTGCTCCTTGTGTTTCTTCTCTGCAGGACGTTATGCTTTGGTGGTAGCAGGGGACATTGCTGTCTATGCCACAGGAAGCGCCCGGCCTACAGGGGGGGCTGGTGCTGTGGCCATCCTGATTGGGCCTAATGCTCCTCTGGCCTTTGAGCGAGGTCAGTTAATTGATAGCTTTGTTTCTTATGCTCAGTCTCTGAGACAGAGCTTTTGAGAAAGAAATTATACATTTTTGGAAAAAAGTTTATTTCTGCTCAGATGAGTTATGATATAAGCACTTGTAATGGATACACCAGTAGGACTGTGTTAAATCTGTTAGTAGATAAAATGTATCCAGAAATGACCTCAGTCGTGCAATGTTTTAAATGAGCATCGCACAAAATGTGTCTGAACATATGTCTTTTGACATTTGTGGTAAAATGAGGGAATGACTGAAGTTGTTGTTTTTAATATACAGGCCTACGGGGAACCCACATGCAGCATGCATATGACTTCTATAAGCCAGACATGGTGTCAGAGTATCCTGTTGTAGATGGCAAGCTGTCGATACAGTGCTACCTGAGTGCCTTGGACCGCTGCTACTCTGTGTACCGCAACAAAATCTATGCACAGTGGCAACGAGGTTGGTAGTATATAGAAAGACACACACATGTCTGGTTTGCTATCCTCGTGAGGACATCTCATTGACATTATGCTTTCCCTAGCCGCTTACCCTAACCATCAAAAATGAATGCCTAATCCTTACCCTAAACCTTAACCATAACGCAATTGTAACCATGACACTAAAACCACATTTTGAGTCTTCAAACTCATGGGGACATGGATTTTGGTCCCCATCAGGCCTGTTGGTCCCAAAGAATAGTAAGTTTCGTATTTTGGACCCCCCCCCCCCAATAGGAAAAACCAGTACACACACCTTGGCCAGAAAAATTACTTCTTTGGTTTTCTCTCAAGGTCAGCGGTTTGGTATAAACTGCTCTGTGGTATGGGGTCTGTAAATTGGAGTATGAGCCAAAAGCTCTTAGCTGCCCCTTTCTTTTTATTGAACAATGTGTTTTGATTTTGAACCGAAGTCACAAAGAATCTAAATCAAGCCCTAAAAACTAGCAGGAATTTATGCTGAGCTAGGAAGAAGTGCAACAAGATTTGAGTTGTATGTAGAAAAAACATGTTCAAGAGAAGTGTTGGTTTGAGTGAAACTCTTATCTATCATTTCAAACTGTCATTTACACCTGTGCCGTATGTAGCCTAGTGTGGTAGTACTGCTTGAGCTACACACAAGATAACCATTGTGTCATTCAGTAAATTAATTTTTTCACATGGTCTTTAATCATTATATTTTCTAACAGAGGGTTCAGATAAGAGCTTCAGCCTGGAGGACTTTGGCTTTTTAGTCTTCCACTCTCCTTATTGCAAGCTGGTACAGAAGTCATTGGCAAGACTGATGCTGAATGACTTTCTGAACCACCCCAGCCCAAACACTGAGACCGGACCCTTCACAGGCCTCGAAGCCTTCAGGTACTCTCAAAGTAAAGCACCTGGCCAGATAGTTTGTTTTAAAGTCGTGAGCTCAAGTGTAATTGCTAGTTTTGGACATATTTAGACATTTTCATCATTTGTACTTTTATACAAACACAAAGGGGGGAAAAGCACTTGTAGTAGTTTTCTTACTCATTGTGTGTTGCAGAGATGTACAGCCAGAGGATACCTACTTTGACCGGGATGTGGAGAAGGCATTCATGAAGGCCAGTACAGATATGTTTGAGAGGAAGACCAAGGCATCCCTGCTAATCTCCAACCAGAATGGAAACATGTACACCCCCTCTGTCTATGGCTGCCTGGCATCACTTATTGCACAGTATGTCTCATTGTCTTTTCTTCCTTTTGCATTTATTTGTCCACTGAGGTCAAACATTAGTTTGAATCACGTGCTTAAGAAGGTTGAAGTCAAAGCCTGGATTAACCTATAATAAATAAATTAAAGGCAGCAACACATGGGTGCAATAGTTTAGCTGTCTGCTGGAGCAGATGAACATATGCTGCAAGTCTTAAAGTAATGTCCTGGGTTCAACTCCAGTCTGAGCTCTTTGCTGCATGTCTTTCCCCACCTTCCTGTCTGCTCTTCACTGCACTATCTAGTCAAGGCAAAAAAGACAAAATCCACTCAGACTTGAGGCATAATTAAAATTCTGTGGGATGTGCTCAAAATTTTGTGTTAGGCTTTGTGTGTGTGTGAGCGGGAGCGCACAATTTTCTTTTCTTCTTTTTTTTTTTTTTAAATCCATGTTATGGTTCACTTCTCAACTGCCTGAATAATAAAGGCTGAACAGATCACATAGAAGTCCTGAATCCATACTGATTCCACAACACTAACATCAAGAGTCTCTTTGGATCCTTGTCCTTGATTTGAAATGCTTGTCCTGCTAAGATTACTATTTATTTGGGACTAGTTTTACTCATCCAGTATGTATGTAAAAAAACATATATATATATTTGTTGCCTCTGTTGTAGACACACACCATCACAAATGGCAGGACAAAGGATTGGAGTTTTCTCCTATGGTTCCGGATTTGCTGCTACACTGTATTCTCTCAGAGTGACACAGGACCACATCCCTGGTAAGTCATATATTTTACAATTGACTTGTGTGACATAAGTAAAATTGCAAACTTTTGCCATTAAAAACAGTAGAAAGAAACTGTAGTTCATTTCTGGTTGGTTGTCTGTGTCAGGATCTAGTCTGGACAAACTTGTACTGAGCCTAAGCGACCTGAAGACAAGACTGGACTCGAGGAAGAAAGTTTCGCCAGCTCTTTTCTCTGAGAATATGAAGCTGCGAGAAGACACACACCACTTGGGTATGACCTCGCTTTTGTTGCTTGGTTATTATTTATCCATATTTCTGACAGCAAGGACACTAAGAGCTGTCACAAACGCACAAAATAGCGTTCATGTAAGCACAAATAGAAAATGTTAATTGTGATGTTTACAGTAATGACAAGTATGTGATTCTTGTTCTAATATAATTAAAGAGCTTCACAACGGCTTTTGCTGTGCCCTAATATAAAATGTTACTTGGTTATTTATATATTATTCTGCACAAAGAAGCATGATTAACAAATCTTGATTGACTGATTTAAGTCAAAAACAAAAATAGAAGATTCACACCCCAGGTAAATGTAAGACAGTGTACCATGACTTTGCTTTCAAATTCACACATCTGAAGAGTACTTCAATGGAAAGTCTTTAACTTGTCAGAGTCTTGCCTCAGTAAAATAGGCTGGTTTGGCTAAAACGCTCACTGAGTTATTCACACACACAACTAGACTGGTATTTGGAATAATGGCTTGTTTACACTGATCACTTTTTTTTTTCTTCCATACAGCCAACTATGTCCCACAAGGCTCTGTTGAGGATCTGTTCCCAGGTACATGGTACTTGACGCGAGTGGATGACAAACACCGCAGGGAATATGCCCGCAGACCTCTGGATGATGACCTGCCAGCAGAATCAGAACGGGTTCGCTCAAGCAGTGCCACAGAGGTACAGGAGGAATAAATATTTGGGCAGTTTTCTATCTTTCATATAGACAAAATGAATTCTGTAACAGTATTTTTTTTTTAATCTGTAAATGACTATATGAGCAGTCCCTTATAGAAACAAATGACATGGTGGGCATGTAAGAGTCCACATGCTTAGTAAGAGTATAAAACCTTTAATTGGTGAATCTAAATTGGCCATAGGTGTGAATGCGAGTACGAATGTCTGTCATCCCTGGCGATCCATCCAGGGTGTACCCAACCTCTTGCCCTATGGTAGCTGGAATAGGCTCCAACCTCCCTACGACTCTGATATGGATAAGTGGAAGAGCGTGGATGGATGAATGGATGAAATCACCCAGCTATTTAATATAATTTAGTTATATTCGGGTTGCGGGGGCTGCAGGCTAAACAGAGAACCACCTCTTCCAGCTTATCTGGGGGAACACTGTAGCATTCCCAGGCCAGCCGGTAGATGTCATCTCTCCAACGTGTTCTGAGGCTGAGCCTAGCACGGGTCTTCCTCCTCGGTATGACAAGCCCAGCTGGTGTTGCAACACTTTATTCAGGAGGCGACCACCTCAACTGTCTTCTTTTGTAGCTGCTGTGCTCTAAACCTTTCCTGAATGACTGAACTCCTCAGCCTGTTCTAAGGGAAAGCCCATCCACCTTGCAGAGACAGCTCGTTTCCACAGCTGGTATCAGCAATCTCATTCTTTTACATTTAGAAAAAGAACTAACAACTAGAAGAAGAAGAATAGTAAAGAATAAAGAGAAACAGGAACTCAGTAGTGTGAATGCTTTACAAAGCACACAATAAGCTTGTCAACAAAAAGATCAGGTGAGATTAAGAGATTTATGGGGTTTGTCAACAACAATCTCAGAGCAGCAGCTCCACCTGGTGGTAGATAGCATTTAGAAGACAACAATTTACTGATATTTGGCATCAATTGAAAACAATTACATTAAACAACTAGTACATCTGGTACCGACTAGTGACAGTAGTGACGATTACTCCTGTAGTTGTCTAGTCATGCACATTCCTATACGCTATATTGCCAAAGGCATTTGTTTGTCTGCCTTCACATGCATATGAATTTAAATGACATCCCTTCCTTAATCCATCTAGTTTAATGTAATGTCAGTCCACTATTTGTGGCAGGAGCCTCCATTAGACACTTCCCTTTCCAGAATTGCATTCTTGAGGTCAGACATTGCTGTTGGGTGAGAAGGCCTGGCTCATGGTTACCTCTTTAATTCATCCCAAAGGTGTTCTATAGGTTTGAGATCAGGACTCAGTCAAGTTCTTTGACACCAAATTCCCTCATCCATGTCTTTATGGACATGGCTTTGTACACTGGTGTGCAGTCATGTCGGAACAGGAAGAGGGGCTCCCCAAACTGGTCTCTAAAAGTTGGGAGCATCAAATTGTCCAAAATGTCTTGGATGCTGAATCATTAAGAGTTCCTCTCATTAGAACTAAGGAGCTGAGCCCTTCCTGAAAAACAACCCCACACCATAATCCCCAATACATTAAAAGTTTTTTTGGCAACAGCCAAACCCAGACTTGTCCATTGAATTGCCAAACAGAGAGTCGTGATTTGTAACTGGAGAGAACATGTCTCAGCTGCTCTAACAAATGATCTGCTTTGCATTGCACTTGGTGGTGAAAGGGTTGGATAAGTTTTCATCCAGGGATATGCGTTCCACGAGGCTCTTTGCACATTGTCCTTGAGATAATTTCCACAGGAAGTTTGGAGGTGTTGACTCTGCAGAATGTTGCAAACTCTGCACCTCAGCATCCTCAGATTTTTACACGGCGTACCGCTTGGTGGCTGTCATTCCTAATCACTTCCACTTTGTTTTAATACAACTAAGAGAGTACTGTGGAATGGGAAAGAAATTCCACTGGTGGCATTCTATCACACTACCACACTTGTCATCTCAGATTTAAACTGGTCAGATGGTTCTTTTTCTCAGTGGAAATGCAAACAAGCAGTGGTCTGAAGGAACCATTTGGCTTCCTGAAAAGTGTTCCTGGGCACTTGGATGGATGACGGTTTATGTAAAACATAAATGTGGAGGCACCTGTGATTCAGAAGAGAAAGCTTGTCAGCATTCTCTCTGCATGTCTTGGTGTACCTAGACAAGATACTGAAGCCCTTTTCCCCATCTACGAAAGAATCCCCCTGCACATGCAGCATTGCTTCTCCCATATAATCAGAGGGCTCTAACTTGTCAAAATGCAATATATGGACAGTAATGAATTGTTTCATGATGTTGATTATTTTTTCTTCTTTCAGCACATCCCAAGTCCAGTAAAGAAGATGCCTCGTATGCCTGCAGCCATGGCTGGCTCTGAAAGAGCCGTCAGCAACTGAAAGTACTCTGCACTTACTTGGAGAATTATTAAGTTCCAGCAGTTTGGAAACTATGCGAGACAATAGAGATCAGATGAATAGCAACAGAAAGTGCTGTGCCGTGCAAAATTATGATTAAATCTCCATTAGTGGAGGACTACAAACAGCTCGAGTCCCCTTGTCTTCATGTGTTACTGCAGGACAGTAAACCTGAGCAGAGTCTGTTACCACAATATTTTATTTTAGTTATCCTTTATTTCAACTTTTATATTTCATGAACAGCTATATTTGGGAGAACCATAAACAGACATAGACATAGCATGATTGATTCTGACAGCTGCCAACCAGTGATGATGTGACTTCAGGTTTTCCTCTAATGAAACAGAACGAAGAGTATGTGTCACCTGTTTTTATGATTTAAAATTGTACTGCTGTCACAGCATATGATGGAGGTGCTGACTTTACAATGTCACTTGGTCATCATAAACCAGAACAGTTCAACACAAGAGGCAAAATGATGCTATATAAAGAGGAGCTTTTTCCAGTAGGCAAATGGTGCGTTATCTTTAAACTTCTGATTCCAGGAGCCAAATATCTAAAACCCAATGTAAATCTGTAAAAAGAAAAAAAAAGAAAATATGCACTGTAGCATACTGTATACTTTGTAACACATACCTGGTTTTATTTTGTTGAGACACCAATCAATTTATTGAGGGGTTATTGTAAGAAAATGTTTAATAGTGTTAAACATTTCACTGATAAATAAATCAAAAATGTCAAACTGTCTATGGCTTCTAATTTTCCATTTTTAAAAGAACTTTGTGTGAATTTGAGAAACTGGTTAGACAAGAAAAGACATGTTCTTGGACAGAGGGAACTTTAGCTGAAACTTCATATTTGCAGTCTAATTCATTAAACTGGGTAAGGTCATTGGTTGCATTGTCATTCATTGTTATTTTCTAAACCTGTTCTGTTCACTTACAGAAGTAAATAGCAAGCAAGTCATTTATTGCCTCTATGTGTACAGAAATAGTTCACTTTATTACAGGAAACAAAAAGGGGAAAGAAGATTATTTAAAAATGTCATGGAAACATTATAGCCAGTGCCTGCAAGGTTTTCTTCTTGTGATGTGGCCCTTTTTAAGAAATCTGAAATTTACATTCATCCAATCTAATCAGTGTTTCAGGGGGGAAAAATATAGGTACTGTACAAACAGCTGCTAGAAATCCTTTGTAAACCTTCTTGAATTTGAGTAATTTATCCTATCATTCTTGAAAGTGCAGTCTGATCTTCTAATTAAATTTAGTTGTTAAATTTACACAAATTTACATGTGTACTTTTAGGTTTCTGTTGCAAACAGTGCAAGCAGAAAGCAGCCAAACAATTTCATTTCAGTAACTTGTAGTTTGACAACCTCGTAGAAGCAGGAACTTCCATCAGAAATTTCCTGTAGCTGCTTGTCATACTTATACAAAACATGGAAGAATCCTTTATTATTCCTGTAGAATGAGGGTGACTACATATGTATTCCAGTCACTGCCTTACACATACATACATTAGATTGGCATAAATTGAGTTGATAAATCTACCATCATCCTCATATTTGTCATCATTTGACTATTTATGTATCAAAGTGCTTGAGAAATTGAACATAAAGTGATATAAAAAAGGGGGTTGCCTTTCTGATTTCCTCTTTTTCAATTGTTTGTTACACTTAAATGTTTCAAATCAAACACATTTAAATATTAGACAAAGATAACACAAGGAAAAAGAAAATACAGTTTCAACATGGCACCATCACACTACCTCCACCATATTTTACTGGTGGTATGATTTTTTGTTTTTGAAATGCTTTGGAAATGTAATGAACACACACCATTAAATTTCTCATAATTAGGTTAGTTATCAGAATTGGATTGTTGTGGGCAGCATAGTGGTGCTGTGGTTAGCACTGTTGCCTCACCTTAGGCCCATCCCTGTGTTTGCGTCAGTTCTCTCTGGGTGCTCCAGCTTCCTCCCACAGTCCAAAGGCTTGCAGTGATGGGTGTGAATGGTTCTCAGTCTCTGTTAGCCCTGTGATGTGCAGGCGACCTGTCCAGGGTATAGCCCACCTTTTGCCTTAAGAGAGGCTGGGATAGACTGATTAACTAAAGACTAAAAACATCTTAAGTTAAGTTCAGATTAAAATGCAAACATACTGTTATCCTGTTCTAATAGGTGGAAACGCCTAATGTTTTCCCGCCTCATATATACTTCACACTGCGGAAAACAATGTGTCTCCCTCTTTAATAGATTAAGGAATTTGTGATTATGATTTTGCAAGGATCACAACTAAACGGGATGTGGGATTTATTGTGCATCATTTATGTGGCATTAAATTTAGAATAGATACAACAATGCTGTTGTCTATTAGAGGCTTTCAAGAATCTAGTTTTTGATTAGATTCTAAATTGCCAATATTTCCTGGATATTTTTTTCAAATAATAAGGAGAGTTATTATATTTTAATCCTCTAACTACTAACTGCAACACTGTAGTTAACAGAATTGTCAGCTAATTATTAAGCTGTTAAACTAACTCTACTCACCCATGATGTTGAGTGTGCATGGTAACAATGCTAATGTAATTGTTTTTACATGTGTAAATAGCTTTGAATTAAAATAAAACATATGCAGAAATATACAAGATCTCGGGTTACTTAAAGCAGTAAAACTGCTTTAAAATGATGGAAAATGTCTATGTTTTTACACAATGGTAATTTTCTGTTATTTCTGTACATCTATCCAAAATAATTTGCCATAAAAGAACACAAAATGTCTGTTTAGGTGGCAAAATAGATGACTAATTTGTTTTAGTAAGTTGCTTATTTGACAGAAGAAATAGCCATCTATCCATTTTCCTTCACTGATTTTAAATAACATTTCACTAAACTTAATTCACCACTAGTACTTGCAACTTGCAGAGTTGCATACTGAAGCATTTAGTATGTATACAGAATCTGTTTTTACAGTTCTCATCTTTTTTAATTAATATTAATTTGCAGAACATTTGTATTAAGCTTGAACATTAGACAGGTCTTGCAATAATCACAGAAAATATACCTTGCCCTAAAAACAGCAAATTAATACTGAGTGACCATTGACACTGACTGAATAACATAACATAATATAATATTATAATACTATAATAACATAATAATAATAAAGAGACAAACGAACTGTGTTTAATATGTGATTAAGATTTATTTAATGAAAAATAATCTTTGTTTTTTTATCTGAAAATTTATATTTATATCCTTGCAGATGGTGAGAAAGTAAGTCGCAGGTTCAAGAGCTTTGTAAGACAAGGAATGACAAGTCAGAAAGCCACCCAAGACTTCAACAGAATTTTAAAAATATATGTACCTCTCCACCTTTCTTCTTCTTTTGAATGTTAATTTGTTATTATTGTTTTTATTGCAGATAGTAGCTTTTTAAAAACTTTAAAAAATATATTAATCAAAGAGAACATTAAAAAGAGGGCTACAGAAGAGAAACACTGGGTTTCAGTCCCGTCACTGTCAGTGATGACAGCCGGATGCGAGCAGTGTTCAGGCCAAAGAAAAAGTAAGATAGGTTGAAGTTTCGAGGAGCTGACACTTTTACCGTTATGTGGCCCCAGCGTTGCGTGCGCACACCAGCTTTATAATACGACGATGTTGACACTTTTGACACACCCACCGAACCATCCTGGGCAACTTCAAATGCAGCTGGCCAACGTTTGAAGGAAACATGTCTGTCTACCCGGAAACCCTAACAAAGCAGATCTGAACGTCTCCGCGGTCTCCTCCAGCACAGTCCGTGCCATTAAGAGTCAAATTGAGTTGGTTTAGTGTTGAAAACAAGACAGAGTTTGGAAACAAAATAGAAAAGTATGAAAACACCCTCAGTGTTATTCGCCTGCAGCAGAACAGTACCCGAACTTTACACCGCCCCTCTGTGCGTCGACGCGCTGAGCCAGGGTGGAGTTTTTCGCAAGCCGCTGCCGAGGGATAGGGAGAGGAACTGAGAAAAAGTCGTCTTCTGGCCTTTCCCCTGGTGGAAAACTTTATTTGTTGTCGGGAGTTAATTTAAGGATCGTTAAATCAGCTCTGTTTTCCGTGTTTGAGTGGCCGTCGACGAGAGTGGATTAACGCGCCCAGGTCAGACTGAATGTTTCTAACTTTGAAAAGTTTCTAGCTTTTTTCTTCGTTTTTTTAAAACGCGAAGTCCCTGACGTCACCACAGACTCGACATGGAAGCGAGACAGATTAGTAAACGTATGCAGATTTGGGCCTTCTAATGTAGAGAGCGCATAAACGGTAGTGTATATGATAACCCAGAAGTTAAATCACACAAATGGGAGACGAATCGAAAGTATCAAGCGCCAAAAGACAGACCACCTCTCACACACACACGCATCTGAATTTTCTGTGCGCCGTGTCACTGTCCTCTCATGCTTCCCTACAATACGCGCATTTTGATGAGATATATATAAGTTACCTTTATACTATGAAATAGTTTGAATGTCAAAGTTAAAAGGAGTTAACAGCTGTATTGTTCCCCTTTTGACCTACAGCATGCAAGTTCAGTTCATCACAGTCATTTTTAGGCCGCTCATAAGTGTCCTGGGCGTGTTGTGCAGCTGTTAGAACAAGAAAAGATATCGCCTCTGGGTGTAAATTCTTACACCGCTGTGATGTGTTGTGCAACACAATGAAGGAATTTGGATGCAGATATGTCTACTAACCACCGAGCAATAAAGGAAAAAACAAAGGGTACTTTCTACAGGCTGGAGGACGGCCTGTAGAAACTAGCCTGGAAGAATTAGGAGCTGTACATTTTTAGGCAGGCTCACCTAAAATAAGTAAATAAATAAACTAAAAACCGAACAAAAGCATTTTTGTCTCTGTGAAATTGCTTATTACATTAATTGATTAAAAGAATGTTATAACAATTAATAACTGCTTCATTTTGTATTTAAACTTGTATCTCATTAGATTTTTACATCTTTACATTTTGATATTCTATTATTCTATTTTTTTTTAATATCATGCTGCTGTAACACAATTTCCCAAATTTTGGGATAAATAAACGCTTATCATTCACTGAAAAGTAATGTCTTCAGTAAATGCTTCACCTTCTTTTTTGAACTTGTAAAGATCAGCCTGTGTTCATTAAATAAGGAGTTTTGTTACATGTTAGGTTGCTTATTCAATGCTTACCTTTCAAAAAAGAAGTTCAAAGAAAAAAAAAATATAAATAACTATCTGACACCAGAACACATATAAGGGAACAGTTAATATATGCACAAGATGGCATGCTCTCAGTGCACTGCACATTTTCGACCACAACCACAGCAAAAATAAATAAGTAAAAATCTAACTATTTTAAGTGGAGGCGAGTGAGCAAGAGATAAAGATAGAGAATCATGAGGTCTTACAAAAGTAAGAACAAAACGTAAACTGGAACTAAACAGAAATCCAATCACTCAGCTTATTGTGACTTGTTGTCTTTGCCTTCCTGAGTGTTGTGTTTGTTTTTAGTTGAACAGATTATTTGTTAGTTGATGTAGTCTTATGTCTTGTGTGTGTGGATTTTTTTCATTAACCAGCTTCACATGTGTAGCAGAAGCTAACTTTTCCACGTGTGGGACTAATAAAGGTTATCTTATCTTATCTTTTAACTGCCAAGCCACTATACACTGGTGAAACACTGTGATCTGGGCTGTAAAGAAATGAAGAAAGGCCTCCAGTATTCAAGGTTCAGGCCATGCTGTGTAGTAATCTGAGCTAATCTACCAGCCATACAGAATTCAGGTAACAGAGTAAAATCCCATTTTGGAAGTTGTATCGTGGACTATTCTCACACCAGTTAAGGAAACCTGCTTCCATTCCAATGTGTTGCCGTGGTTGGAGTGTAGTGTTTTAACTCAGCCATATTTGGTCAAGACAACATGTGCAGCCACTAGTCCACAAGAAATCATTTGTTTTAGACATAAGCCAATTCCCATGGCTGTGTGAGATGCCTGGGGAGTTCAGTCACACCAATGAGGAGACTGGAAGAAAATACAGCTCTTACTTAATTTAAAAATCACACAAAACCTTAATGTTGTTGGGTTGTTTATGATTAAATGAAACATGTATAAAGAATAAAAAGAAACAGAGCTTACCTTGTGATGGCATCACACTAACTGTAATACTGGCTGGTATTATGCCAAATTGTCAATAATTTCATCCATCAGAAACATTAATCCATGTATGGAGAACAACCTCCAGGTGAATTCTAAGGTTTTACATATGAGAACATAATAAAAAAATTCATTTGGTGCTTACCAGGTGCTGAAATTATGTAAATAAAACTTGAACACATGACATACAATGTCATTATTTATTTTGGAAAAAAACTAAGCAAAAATAGGTGTGTAACACAATGCTAATACATCATCAGTGATCTTAGAGAAACTGTTGCTCACCACCAATCTGGGAAGGGTTTTAAAACCATTTTTAGAAAGACTATTCCCATGTGGAAAACATTCAAGACAGCTATCAATCTTCCCAAGAGTTAGTGTCCTAGTAAATTCAACTCATGGGTAGAGTGTGCACTGTTTTGAGAAAATGCAAAAAACTCAGGAGCTACATCTCAGTCTCTACAGGCCTCAGTATGTTAAAATAAGAAGGAAATTGAACATGTATGGCTTGTTTGGAAGGGCTGCCAAATGAAAACCTTTTCTCTCAAAAAGGAATATGACAGCATGGCTTAGGTTTGCATCTCATCCAGCCACGAGACTTTTGGAACAATGTCATTCTGACAGACAAAACCAAAATTGAGATGTCTGTCCACAATGAACAGCACCACTTTTGGAGAAAACCAAATACAAATACAATACTCATACCAACTGTTAAGCGTGGTAGAGGAGGGTGATGGTTTGAGCTTGTTTTCCAGCCACAACACCTGGCCACCTCACATTCATATTCAAAAAAGAAAAAACACACGTGTTTTAAAATTAACTACTCATTGGTTTCCCTTTTAGAAATTACAATGTTTTTAATGTTAGCCCTTCATCAGACTGGTGACTGATTTCTTAAACATTAAGAGGAGTGTGTGTGGTGTGTGTTCATGTGTAAGGACCTGGTCTACATAGGCTTGGTCCTCTGAAGGATGTGGCCCCTGAATTTGGACACAGCCTGTGTGTTTAAATGTGCAATGAGTGAGTATGTGGTTGCTGCAATTAAGAAAAGTGAGCGTATCCTCATTCTCAGAATTAGGGATATTCCTTGGAACTAATTTCTTAGTCAACTAA
The DNA here is from genome assembly GCF_000239375.1 of Pundamilia nyererei. Lineage (NCBI taxonomy): Eukaryota > Metazoa > Chordata > Actinopteri > Cichliformes > Cichlidae > Pundamilia > Pundamilia nyererei. Next base: position 226,255 of record NW_005187707.1, on the reverse strand, counting down.
GCAAGGGAAAAAAAATAGTGCAACCTGCAAGTGTGATCTACCCACATGTCTCTACATGTCTTCAGGATCGCTGCAGTGGCATACACAATCTGAATAGTTTATATGATGCCTTTAGTCGTAATAGTGAGAAGAGCTGTGTTAAGTTCTGAAAACATCTGTTCTGGTGAGACACATCTGTCATTGCTAGTGTTGGATATTTGTTTAAAAATAGCATTATCCTGATAGAAGTAGATTGGGCTGATGCCAGTACAATTCCCATAGAACCGGGCTGTCCAACTACAGGCCTCAAGAGCCGGTGTCCTGCAGGTTTTACATGTGTCCTTTATCCAGCACCGCTGATTTAAATGGCTAAATTGCCTCCTCAATATGTCTTGAAGTTCTCCAGAGGCCTGGTAATGAACTAATCATTTGATTCAGGTTTGTTGACCCAAGGTGATATCTAAAACCTGCAGGAAACCGGCTCTTGAGGCTTGGAGTTGGACATCCCTGTCATAGAAGCTTATTTCTATGAATGTTGATGTGTCTTGGTCATTGTGGATGCTGGGCATTTTGATATCAAAGTAACCTAAAATTAAGTTTCAGATGGGAGTTTCTAAAGTGTTTTTGGCATATTATTAGGAAGGGATCACTTTTCATTGCAGTGATAGGGTTCTTGATTGATACAGGACATACAAGATGCTGTCCAAAACCACATTTTTGAGAATCCTTTCAGAGGGGTTAGTTTGCTTATAACTTTCTAGAACAAATCCCAATTTTGATGCAAAAAAAGAAACTTTGCCCTAGCCAGGTGATCAGATCAGATCATGACTAGGTGAGTTCAAATGAGCTGCCTAAATACAGGAAAGCCAGTTGGGACACCTCACTTACTCAAGAATGAGTAGCTGGCTATGACACAAGAGCATGGGAACCATTGATTGCCTTCTGAACAGACTTCCAGTGACAGATGTGGAAACAGGAGAGGTACAAGTCGAGTCAGTCTATCCACTTGCAGTGCTGGGCAGCTGAGTTTCCATGGGGCTTTGGAGCAGGGAAGCTTCAGTCATTTCAGCCACCCAGTGTTTTACCTTATCATCTTGGAAAGGCGTTGGATGGTTAGGAGCATAAGACCACATAACCAGCCAAAAAAGACACTACTCTCTGTATAGTCTTTTTAAGATACCAATTAAGAGCTCTCTTCGATTCACCATGCAGACAGATTAGAGTAAATGATAAAATCATAAAATTCCCCAGCAAACAAAGTAGCATCTGGGTTCATACTGGCCAGATCGTAGTGTAAAAATCAGGAAGAGAACCCAATGCAGGATACACATGGGCAGAGTAAAATCCAGTTTGGGAGGGTGTAGGCAAAAGGCAAAGTCCATAGAGCTGTCCAAAAGGAAATGAGAAGTTCACAAGGGAAAATAACAAAATCATGAGGAATGCTGGGAAGCTTGACTAAGCAAGTTTACCAGATGACAAGTGGTTAGTGCAAAGCTGGAGCTGTATATACTAAGACCAGTGGCTAACTGAAAACAGGCATGGTAGGGCAACAAAGCAAAGGCTGGAAGTGTAACTAAGTTAGGTCTAAGACATACAGAAATTTCAAAATAAATCAGGAAGTAACCAGATATACAGTTGGTGAGATTAATCAGCATACAATCAAGGATGGAAAACTAATGCAGGAAGTAAAATTGACAACGATTTATGATGTACACAGGAAAATAACAAACACATGCGGTTTACAAGTAAGGTGCAGTTGGTATTCACAAGTGGACAGATATTAGTTGAACTGGTGAATTGTTATTAACTTATAATATTTCTCCTATTCTTTATTTTATTTTTAAAGTTCTCTATAGTTTTAGGAGCCTTTGTTATATGTTTAAAATTGCTAACAGGCATAAGGCATAATTCTTACACCTGGCATTGTTCAGCGTGGGCCATGAAGTGCGTCTAATCTGGAAGTTTTCACAATAAACTTTGCCAGCGTCATCAACACTGCTGCTGTTGTGTTATCAGTGTTTCTGTTTAAAACTGGGGGCTGTGGGCTTAATGTTGTCATACTTGTTATTTACACTTTTTATTCGCTGCTCCTAAATACGTTTGTATTTTCTGGTCAGTTTTTAGAAATATAACAAATGTGGGTGAAAAACTTACGGTAGGTATACATTGTTTAACACATCTGCACGCTACAGAGCCGTGGATTAAATGAAGCATCGAAGCAAAGAATTTGTGTCGAGAATTTTTTGTAATTGATTTATTTGAGTTACTTAATTAATCATTGCAGTTGTAATATAAACTTTAGGTAAATTCTTTAGGCAAAACTTTAAGAACTGCAGCAAATAAAACTTGTGTATAAAGTGGGTTTTATTGTCATTCTTCTAAATGAAAACTATACATTTTAACAAAATGTTGTTTCTCCAAGACCTTTATGCAACTCAAAATGATTTATGTGATTTTAAAATTCAAGTTCAATTCAATTTTATTAATATAACGCCATATAACGTTGAAGACGCTTTATATTGTAAGGTAGACCTTACAATTATACATACAGAGAAAAACCCAACAATCAGATGACCCCCTATGAGAAAAAACTCCCTTTTAACAGGAAGAAGCCTCCGGCAGAACCAGGCTCAGGGAGGGGCGGCCATCGGTTGGGGTAAGAGAAGGAAGACAGGAAGACATGCTGTGGAAGAGACAGATTAATAACAAGTGCGATTTAATGCAGAGAGGTGTATTAACACATAGTGAGTGAAAAAGGTGACTGAAAAGGAAAATGCATCATGGACACCCATGATGCATTTTCCTTTTCAGTCACCTAGGAGGGGTATGAGTCTGCCTACAGCAGCCTATGTCTATTGCAGCATAACTAAGGGAGGATTCAGGGTCACCTGGTCCAGCCCTAACTATATGCTTTAGCAAAAAGGAAAGTTTTAAGCCTAATCTTAAAAGTAGAGATAGTGTCTGTCTCCCAAATCCAAACTGGAAGCTGGTTCCACAGAAGAGGGGCCTGAAAACCAAAGGCTCTCCCTCACATTCTACTTTTAAATACTCTAGGATCAACAAGTACACCTGCAGTGCGAGAGTGAAGTGCTCTAATGGGGTGATATGGTACTACAAGGTCATTAAGATAAGATGGGGCCTGATTATTTAAGACCTTGTATGTGAGGAGCAGGATTTTGAACTCAATTCTGGATTTAACAGGAAGCCAATATAGGAGAAATATGCTCTCTCTTTCTAGTCCCTGTCAGGACTCTTGCTACAGCATTTTGGATTAGCTGAAGGTATTTCAGAGAGTTTTTAGGACGTCCTGATAATAATGAATTACAGTGGTCCAGCCTAGAAATATGCATGAACTAATTTTTCAGCATCACTCTGAGACAGGAAATTTCTAATTTTAGAGATGTTGTTCAAATGGAAGAAAGCAGTCTTACATATTTGTTTAATATGTGCATTGAAGGACATGTCCTGGTCAAAAATGACTCCAAGATCCCTCACAGCGTTACTGGAGGCCAAGGTAATGCCATCCAGAGTAAGAATCTGGTTAGATACCATATTTCTAAGATTTTCAGGGCCGAGTAAAATGACCTCAGCTTTATCTGAATTAAGAAGCAGAAAATTAGGTCTTTATGTCTTGAAGACATTCCTGCAGTTTACCTAATTGGTGTGTGTTATCTGGCTCCATGGATAGTTTTTTGCCATCTGCATAGCAGTGAAAATGTATACTATGTCTTCTGATGATACTGCCTAATAGGGCTGATCGATATAACAATATATATCGGATGACGATATAAAAACGTCTATCGTTGCATTTTACGCTATCGTTTGTTTCGTTGTTTATGGCAATATTTTTTCATTATTTTGATGGTCACTGTAGTGGCTATATTAATTTCTTAAAGTTCTCTCTTTCTCTTATATTTAATATAACCACACTACAGACAAACAAGCACTTGTTTTTATGCATTGTCTTTAGCAACAACAACAGTAAAACCATCGCATGTCCGCTTGTTTATTTTCCACATAAACCTTTCACAAAAAAGCTCAAGATCCTGTTGAGACTTTTCAAAATAAACCGAATCACGCGAAAGATGCAGAGTATTTATGGATGAGAAGCAAAAAAGAGCCGTCAGGTGCTAAAAAATAAACCTTAGACTCAAACATTAGAACAGGCTTTTCCCCGCAGCACGCTGTGTAATAAATACTCATAAAGAAAACGGCGGCCGTTATAACCTATGTCTAAAAATGTATAGTTTCATGCATCAGTTAAAACACTCAACTCCAGGTACGCGACGCCCAGCTGGAAACACTTCAAGCAAGTCGAGCTGCCCGAGATTCACAGAATTTACAGAAAATGTTACATTTTTGTGATTTATATCATTATCGGACGATAGATGTCTTAATATCGGGATGTGAGATTTTGGTCATATCGCACAGCCCTACTGCCTAAGGAAAGCATGTATAATGCAAACAGAATTGGTCCTAGCACTGAACCCTGTGGAACTCCATAATTAACCTTAGTGTGTGAAGAGGACTTTCCATTTACATGAACAAATTGGAGCCTATTAGATAGATATGATACAAACCACTGCAGCGCAGTACCTGTATTACATACAGTATGCTACAATTGTTCTAATAGGATATTATGGTCGAACAGTATTGAACGCTGCGCTGAGGTCTAGCAGAACAATAACACAGAGATGAGTCCACTGTCAGAGGCCATAAGAAGATCATTTGTAACCTTCACTAAAGCTGTTTCTGTGCTGTGATGGGCTCTGAAACTCTTCAAAAATGCAAATATATAGTTGTGTTACACAATGGTTATATACGAAGGGCAATAAATATACCTGACAACATGTACAAAGAATTTAGAGAGTATTAAATTTGGCTAGTCTCCCATTTAAGATGATCTTCTCCTGCACCTCTTCATTGCTTTAATGTAGCTGCTATTTTTTAAATCATTCTTTGTGTTATTAGTTATTTGTGTTGAACCTTACATTGCGACTGGGCTATTGCTTATGCTTTTTCTTGTGCTTCTGCTTTTGTTGCTACTTCTGTTTTTTTCTGCTTCTTCTTCCTCTTCTTCTGCTGCTACTGCCTCTGCAGAAAATTACTAGTACCACTTGCTGATTTACCAGTCGAGCAACCAAACTGGTGCATCATCAATCTTGTATTTTGAGGATTCAAGTGGTTACCTGACAGTTTTTCTGGGTTTCCAAGGCCAATAATTTACAGTTTTGTTTGTAAGCTCCTGGACAGTAAACATTTTTTTTTAATTTTGCCTCTGCACACTGTCACAGTGGATTTTAAATCACACAAAATGTGATTAAGAGCAGACTTTAAGCTTGTCAAACTTAAACAGTACATTGTCAAACATCACCAAATACTGTTTCCTTCCTTGTGATGCTTTAGCAGGCCTTTACTGCAGCCACCTTCAGTTGCTGTTAGTTTCGAGGGTTTTCTGCTTTCGGTTTTGGGTCATTTCGTATCAAATCATTGTGAGGCTTGTGGTCAGCCATCTCACATTCATATATCATATATCAAATGCTAAAAACTAGTTACCTGCTGCATAACATTGTCTCCATCATATCTGATATATGATGTGGTGTTTTTCTAATCATGAACTATGCCTTCCCTTTTCCATACTTTTCTCTTGCAATCATTAAGGTTCATCTTGGTTTCATCTTTCCAAAGATGTTTTTTTTTTTGGACAGGCCCTTGTAGATGCTTCCTTTCAAAGTGTAATCTGCGTTGTTGTACACCATCTAAATTTGAATTCAAGAAGTTGCTCACACCTTAGTGTTCCATGTTTTGTGGTTTTTCAGGCCGTTGGTGTCGCTGAGCTGCTCAATTTTCCCATACTAATCTTACTTTTTTGCTGTCTCTGATTGCTTTATTTTGGAGGTCTTTAAGCCTAAAGAATATTTCTTCACTTACATCGATATCTCTTTGGATTTCATTTATCAAATGCAAGTTCAACACTCAATTCAAAATTCAACAACCAATTTCAATTTTTTTTCTCTAATTTGGTCAAGACACTAACCCTAAATTGCTCTCCGATGCGTTCATTGGAGTATAAATGTGTATGAATTGTAGTTAGGAAGCACTAAGAAACTTAGAAGACAGTGCTTGTGTGAATGGGTGTGATCGGGTGAATGCGGCATGTTGTATAGAGCTCTTTGAGTACTCTGGGAGAGTTGAAAAGCGCTATATAAGAATTAATCCATAAGTGTACGTAGGGCAGAGAGAGAGAGACTCCTACATAATGAAACTAATCTATTTAAAAAAAAATATTGGCCACTTGGATAGTGGGAGTAGTGTAGTATTTTTACCGTTCATCTTCTGTGTTCAACAGAACAAGTTCTTTGTGAGAGTGTGATTGTCTCTGAAACATAGACTGAAGTTATTGTCAAAATAGACATTTTGACATTTTTTGGTTTTCAAATAGCTCATAATGTTGTAATTGTGTTGCCTTATACTAAAGGCAAATGCTGCTATTTTAACTTTCCTTCACCCGTATAAATTTCCCTCAAACAAGTGAAATCTGATCTGTACAGTACAGACCAGAACAGAAATAATTAGCCTCGTTTCCTTTTTCCCCCTTTTATAAATTCCCTTATAGATTTCCTGTTTACTCTAGCGTATTGTTTTGACAAAACCTTTTAGTGCACTGAATGGTCAGATTTAAAAAAAAATGTATGAAATGCTAAAAAAACAAGAGAATTGGAGATTTTTTCTAGTTGGGGAATGATATAATTACTGTATATGAGCATGTGTAGACTATAGAGTCGAGAGGAAATGTAAGAATGGGAGATGAGATGCAAAAGTTCAAATGCGGTCGTTGTGGTTACTTGTTTAAGACAGACTGTAACAATGCCACTGGGTTATTTTCACAGTGTCACATCAGGATAAACACAGCTTCAATTTACAATAGTACAGCAAATGTGCATTAGCAGAGTGAAAGTTGTTGTGAAAAACTACCAGTAAAACAAATCATACTACAGTTGGATACAAGTGTACTAGTTACCTCAGCTCTGTAATAAGGACACTGCAATGACTTTGTTATTGTGTTATGTGCTCTGGAGCTACAGCTGTGTCTACATTTCTTGGACTCAAGAACTCTTCTATTAGTATCAGAGTGGTGCCAATGCCAATAGTGATGATCAAATGTGATATAAGCAGCAACCTTAAACTGGAAAAGTGTTTCTCATGATGTTTGTGTTGATAATAGTTAAGCAATTTCTGTGACAAATAACAAATATGACAAAAAATGACTTATTGAATTATAAAACAAAAATTCAAAACATGTTTTATTAAATTTAAGATTCTTATAAGAGCAGGTAACTTCTCTAAAACAGGTTGTCTTATTTTGAGCCTGATGAAGGTTCTGCAGTGACTTTAAGCTGGTTGCCCACATTGCAGCACAGCAGCCAGCAGAGACTGTTGAAGGCCACGATCACAGGAAGTTTAAAACTCTACCATCTGTATACGAAGCTACACTCAGTGGTTGCAATGACTTGTATTGCAGCACTGTGAACTCCTGATAAACTATTCTTCACCATAAGTGGTTTTACTTGAGCAATAATATATGTCCACCCAGATGACCTCTTTCCTAATGTCCACAGATGTCCTGAGGTTACACAACCAAAACAAATTAAATCTGTTATTTCACTTTTTTCTTGTTCTTACATAGAAAAAGAGAAAAATGTTTTACTTGTATAATACAAGTACTATTGTTTTTCTTGTGACATTACCAATAAGTTTGACGTGTCACATGGCCCGCTTCCTATTAAAAAAACAAAAGTTGTATCCAAGATGGCCGACTTCTAAATGGCCACCATGGTCACCACACATATACTAATGTGCCACAAACACGACTTTAATATCACCAACCATTCCCATGTTATTACGGTGTATCCATATAAATGGCCCATCCTGGACATCGGGATATGCCAAACAAAAATCACATCTAGCGCACATAGGGCTGGAGAACAACAGGAAAACAGAAAAACAAAACAACTAGACCTAGTCCTTGTTTAGTCGTTTGAAAATTAATTTTAAACTTTGCACAATTTCTGATTGTCCCTCAACATAATATTTTCTTCATATCTGTGATGTGTTTCATTGCAACTAAATTAGTACATTTTCATTTTTTTCAAACTTGCACACCACACAGTTTAAAAAAAAAGAGTCAGCTAGACATTTTTGGAAATGGCTGATACTGGCAGAAATGACTGTAGCCAGAACTATAGTGAGGATGTACACAACGTACTTATCAGCCCTGAAGACTAGTTAAGTGAAATGTTTCATTCTGGCCTGAAAAGATAAGTTTTTGAAATAATCCTCTTGTTGTTAGTGGACAGTTTTACAGACACGTTAAAAAAATGGTCAGGCCTGTAGTACACTAGATAAAGACTGAGGTATAGAGTATCTGAATTCCATTGATAGCTTGGATACTTGGCTTTAGGATGACAGCTGGCCGCTGTCACTTTGCAGAGGAAGTCTGGCTTTGACTAACAGGAAGTCAAGTTAGCCACACATTTTTTTTCTTGTAAGAACCAAGTCATGTTTTCTGGAAAGAGGCATTAATTCAGAGTTATTGCAAAGATATATTTTAAGCACTAAAAGGAGAAAGTACCTTCAACGGCATAACTAATTTTATACTTTAAAAGCCCAAACTTGGAATCCCTTTTGCAACAGCTGGACATTTTTTATATCTGTACCATTAAAGAATTGTGTTTTCATTTGTGATATTGTTTTACAGTGTTTTTAGAGTACACTAAGACCTTTACTGTGCTATTTCTCATTTTTAGCAACTGCAGTAATTACTGTTGTGACCTCGCACTTCCTCTTTCAGTCAGGGTGGAGTGGGAAGCATTTACTGTACAATTTCTGAAGTCTGTAGACTTGCAATGTTTTTAAACAAGATTATCTTTCAGATTTCGAGCTGGTGTTAAATAAACAGGAAGATTTGAATGTTGAAGTAGCTTTTGCTCGATAATGGTCTTTGAGCATTTAGAGCTTTAAAGTTTCTACATTGAATAATATTGAGGACTAACACTGACTAAACGTGAACATTGTAACTTTGAAACTTGAAGGACTAGGATGAGCTTTAGATTAGTAAGCTTTGTCAACAAACTGACCCAATACTCACTGCAGACTTCCAGCTAAGTCACTGCTGGGCATGTGTGGATGTTAGAGATGCCCATATATGGCGTTGAATGTCTTTTAAAAACAGGAAATGACATGTAGACAGCTGATTAGGAACTTGAAAGAATGCTGTCATTCCACAGCAGAGGAAGAGGAGTGGGTTCATTTCTAGAGATGAACCCACTCACTTGACCGACAGCTGCACTCCTCCTCCAATGCATGCATGCACGCACACACACACACACACCTAAAATAGCTATTAATAACATGTAAAAATCTTTTACATTAGAAGAAATTATTCATATCATACAATAACTGTCTGCAATGCAACACATCTGTCTAGCAAAGAGTAATCTGTTCTCTCATGTTAAGTTTACTTTAACCCTGCACTCACGCTCACGTAAATACCACACCAATTTATTGCAGTGTCCACTACAACTTGCGCTGTTCTGCTGAGCCACTTTGATGTACTCTGATATTTGCTAGTCTGTTTCAGTGCATGTAGTACTGCTGATTATATTTAAAATTTAAATTCTGTTTTTGCTTGTTGATTTTCATATGATTATATTTCAAATATTTCTTTCTATATATTGTTTACATTTATGCTTGTTTTACTGTATTTATATTAATTTCAGATTAGTTTATACTTCAGCTGTATTTAACAATTTTTAACTGACGTAATGGAGGATGTCCCAACTCTTATTTTTCTTGCCTTGTCTTGTCCTGTCTTATTTTGCAAAGCACGCCACACCTTGCCACACTTCACCAAACAGAAACACACCAGTTATGTGGACCTTCTCACTAGTTACACGCTTAATTCTGACATTAATTTCACTAAAATGGATTAAACTAATATTTTATTTTATAACATTTTTTTAAAAAGTGTCTGCAATGTTATCAAAAAAAAACAAAGAAATCAATCTCTAATATACAAACACATTCCAATTCACTTTGTGTATTCTTTCAGTTGAGCAGCAGTTTCTGCTTTATTGTCAGATAAAATTCTTGAACTCTACTAGATTCCATTTGGGGGATTTATTGGAACATGTATGTGTGCGAACAGGGACTGAGCACTGTCTAAAGCTTGTGTACCGTATTCACAGTTAGCTTTTGGAATAGAACATTTAAATTACATGTCATATGTTGTGTCAAAAAGTGAGTTTATCTGCAGCTTTATATTTCAAATAGGACAACATTATTATGATGTGGAATTGCAAGAGTACAAAATGCTGTGGAACTGTGTTTTGTAAGATCGTTATAATGTAAAAGCATATCATTATATCATTGAAAATGTTGGATCAATAAAAAAAAAATCGTGTATCTGTTTATATTTGATTTTCCTCAGCTAGGTAGAAGAAACACAGAGCTGATCATCTGAGTGGCTGTTACAAAAAATTGGTTCAAGTCAGGTAAGTATTTTATTCATCTTCTTCATGATCATGTCAAATAGTAAAATCATAATCAGGAGCCCTAACAATGAGAAGCATATTTACATGTTAGCCATCCATCCATCTTTTTATAGCATCTTTTTCTGAAGTATAGTATGAAAACATTTTCTCCAACAAAACAATCTTTTAACATATAGTGAGAAGTACTCACTGATATATGATAACGATATATGAATGCTCCAGACAGTGGCTCATCTCACTCAGCCTGTTGTCACACTGGGTTTTAGTCAGAAAACAGTTTGATTGTCATTTGATTGAGCAAGTAGACAGTAGGGATGGCACCGGTAGTAACCAGACCGAAAAGCAGCGCACATTTCGGTGTTTCTTTTTCCTGAGATGTCATACACTTTGGATTCTAGCCAATCATCTTACCTTTCCAAGAATAGTAGGCTTGCCCAGGTACGTACGTTCTTTTAGAGCAGAGCTACAGATTAAAAGTGCCCAAAGCAAAGCGGTCAAAAGTCTGACTGTACTTCACAGCAAAAGATGCAAACTCAGCAGCCTGCAACAAGTGCTTCAAGGTGATACTGTGCAAAGGAGGTAACACCTCGAATCTGATGAAACACCTGACGACGCATAGCGTTTTTTAAAAGCTGAGAAATTTGGTATCGGATAAAACCTAAACGATACCCATCCCTAGCAGACAGTGGTTCCATCCCTGGGTTGTGTGAGAATAGATGAATATGACTTGTAGTAAAAAGCAGTGCTTGAGTACTCAGAGTTGTAGAGTATTATATAACCAGTACATTTGGCATTGATTTGTTTGTTTTTATTTGTTTCTGCAGTAACCAGCATTCATGTTGCTAGCTGTACTTTTTAGGTTGAATCCCCTTTATACTACACAGGGAGCAAGATGGTGAAAGAGTGTTATCAGGATGCGAGTCTGTAACAGTGATAAGTAAAATGTCATTTCGAAAAAGAAAATCCCCTACTCTTTATTTCCTTCACCTCTCATTGCTATACAACCTCAGGATCTTGCATGAAGAAATGACAAAGAATCTCTCACAATGACAAAACCACAGAGAGTTGTTTTCCAAAAAAAAACATACCTTTACTGGCATTTAAACAGTTAAGAGACAATTTCTTTTTATTCAGGAACCGGAAAACTGGATTTTCAGTTAAAAACTTTTTTTTTAGCTTGTTTACAGCCTTATATGTGACACATGTAAAAAAAGCTAGAGGTGGTGTTTCTCACTTTAACCTCAGCTTAAGACATGGGGCTGAGAGATTAGTTTTCACTTCCTACTAATGTGAAGTTCTTTAGCGGAATGTCATGTAAAGGAGTACCAAAATAAAATATATTTATGAATATAGCAGTTCTTGTCATAGCTATGTGCAATGAGAATACCTCTGATGTAGAGAACTTCCTGCTGTGTGCTACTTGTGAGAGGAGGCAGCTTTGACATTACTTAGAGTATACAGTTACAGCTGTTCTACACTTGCAGTTAAAACCTCCTTTTAACAGGAAATAAGGTGTGTGTGTGTGTTTATCAAAAAGTCTTTTTTTTTTTCAATAGACTTTATATGTCTTTCAGATTGAGTTGTACTATTGGTATTGTGACTGTGAATTAAATATGATATTTCACTGTAATGGTACAGTTGACATGTTATGACTAACTACTTTATGGATCCTCATGCAGGTGTGAGTTGGGTGGAGGTGCAGAGCAGCAATCATGGTGACCCTGTCATTAAAGATTAGTGTGGGGAATGTAGTGAAAACTATGCAGTTTGAGCCCTCCACCATGGTCTACGATGCCTGTCGCATCATCAGGGAGAGAGTCCCAGAGGCACAGCTTGGCCAGCGTAAGTTCTCTTTCTTTTTTTTAACTTCTTACTTCATCAGAACTGATTGTTGGATTGTTGACATGGAGAAATTGTATGCTGCATATTGCACATAGACTGATCAGGCATGACATTGTAACCACCTGCCTAATATTGTGTCAGTCAACAGATTAGACTAGAATGGTCACATTTTGACTTTGGCAAGCTGATGTGAACCTGTTAAAACATGTTTGTTTGAAAGACTAATCCACTAATGTGATTTACATGAACAGGGGACTAGCATAAGTCCTTCTAGTCTACTGTCTGGAGATCCACAGGTATGGCAAGAAATAGAAATCCAGCGACTTAATCAGCGTTTGTGTTTCTTCTACAGCAAATGACTACGGACTGTTTTTGTCTGATGAAGATCCAAAGAAAGGCATCTGGTTGGAGGCTGGAAAGGCTCTGGACTACTACATGTTAAGGAATGGGGTAAGGAAGTATATCACACATTCAGCTATGACTAACTGTTAAATTTATGAATTAGGATGCATTTGTGATGCTTTGTGAGTACTAAATACACTTTCACCAAGGGACATCACTGGTTTCTTTGCTCTAAATTAGCTGAGTCAGGTTGTTTTTGTTTAATGCTTCTGTAAAAAATGATGCTGTCTCTAGGAAGAAAAGCAGTGTGATGTGAGTATTGTGAGAAATAACAGGATCTAGTTTAAATCTATTTCAAAGTTTCCAACAAAATATCAGCAGCTGGTCTGTTGCCTCTGTCTGACAGGACACTCTGGAATACAAGAAGAAGCAGAGGCCACTGAAGATCCGCATGTTGGATGGGACAGTGAAGACTGTAATGGTGGATGACTCCAAGATTGTCAGTGACATGCTGATGACCATATGTGCTAGAATAGGTCAGCTATAAGCCACACACAGCTCACATTTAATCTCCAGAACAAGATGTTGTGTGTTGTTACAGGTTTATTGCTTTTTTCCCCACTTACCATGAGATTCTTGTGTATATATATAATACTGTGTAAAATGTAAAATAAATGTAGTAATTTCAATCTGTTTGTATGTCAGGTATTACAAACTATGATGAATATTCACTGGTGCGAGACATTGGTGAAGAGAAGAAGGAGGAAACCACAGGAACCCTGAAAAGAGACAAAACCCTTTTAAGAGATGACAAGAAAATGGAAAAGCTGAAGCAGAAACTCCACACAGACGATGAGTGTATGAGAAATACAAGCCTCCATTCTAATGCTCTATAACAGACTTGCTTAACCAAAGTGTGTGTGCCGGGTCACCTTCCACATCTTCTCTAGCTCCTCTCTCAGCTTCTTGTGTTCCATCTTCCTGTTGTTGCTATCGCTTGGTATTACTACCTCTATCACTACGATCTTCTTCTCTGCTTGTCCACCACTACTATCTCTGGTTAGTTAGCCATCACTATCTTGTCCGTCGGGATCTGGAAGTCCCAAGGGATAAATATTTAATAGTAAATAATTAAACTAATCTACCAAATCTTCACTGCCACATTCTTTAACTCTGTAACTCTGAAAGAAATTGGAAAGACTAGTCTTTTTTCTGTCTGGAAACACATTAGCCAATCCTTATGCTGAGCTTTATCCAAAAGAAAAAAAAACTTTAACCAATTTTTCTGAGTAAATTCAATGTCTGCTTTCCAAACGGGTATGTCTGCTTCTGAAACTCCTGTCCCATACGACGTTCATGGGAGAGGAGATTATAACAAAGTGTTCTGCTTAAATATTATGGTGTCATGAAACAGGAATGAGAAACATTTTTTCCAGAGAGTAAGCAAAGTGCTTTATCTGAATCAAAATATGGTTACAGATTACAATGAAAATATGACTGAAAAAATTCACCTTGATGCTAAAACATTTTGACTGGCTAATATATTTCTAATATTGGTCTTTATGGCATCCCGTTTGGTTTGGGCTTTCCGTAGTGAACTGGTTGGACCATGGACGGACACTGAGGGAACAGGGCGTGGAGGAGACAGAGATGTTGCTGCTGCGAAGAAAATTCTTCTACTCAGACCAAAATGTGGATTCCAGAGATCCTGTCCAGCTCAACCTGCTTTATGTGCAGGTACAGAAAAACATTGACATTGACTTTCTCATTGACATTATCTCATTGACATAATAATAATAATAATAATAATAATTTATTTTTCTCCTGTTGTCTTGGATAGACATTATGCAGTCTTGAGCCACCCCTCATTTCCTAATATTTTGTTCCAAGGAGCCAGATTTTCTTTTTCTTTGGCTATTGGCTGCCTTTGAACTCATTTTGTGTTGTTTGATGAGCCACTTAATATTTATCTATTAATCATTTAAGCATAAAAAAGGCACCTAATTCAAAGGATGAATCTGTGTTGTGTCAACTTTGCAAAGAACCCATTTTAAATTGTTTTTAGGAACTTTGCTACTGGCAGCTCATCACAAAAACACAGAATTTACTCCTGTTATTTTAGTTGAATCTATAAAAAACACCAAAGGTAACACAGTTTGACAGGAATAAAATAATAGACAAACAAGTAGATTCCTGAAGAGTTATTAGCTAAAAACTTGGCATATCTTGGCATGGTGTGCAGTGTCTTTAAAACATTGTGGATAAAACTGGACAAGTGGGGGACAAAAGAAGACGAGACAGGCTTAAAAACAATCTGCAGCAGATAGATAGTATCTGAAAGTCGTGTCCTTAAAAAAAGTTCTTCTGCAAAGACCTGACACAGGACCTCAGAGATGCCCTTCAGTTGATCCATGTTCTTGGAAGCCTCACCAGAAATGGTTTCTGTGGCTCAGCTGGCTGTCAAGAGGCCGTTCTATAGGAAGGGAAATTGGGAGGAAAGGCTAAAGCAAGTTACACAAGAACTGATGGAACCGACTCTTTTCTTATATATCATTTTTAATATATTTTTGAACTGGCTCAATAAATTATTGCACCTATTTTAAATGTTCCTAGTGAAGAAAATGAAGAGTGGCTCAAATGTTATATGCTGTTTTACACTGTCAGTTTTTGCTCTAAAAAACTATAATGATTTTGTGTGTGTGTGTGTGTGTGTGTGTGTGTGTGTGTGTGTGTGTGTGTGTGTCTGTGTGTGTGTGTGTGTGTGTTGTGTCAGGCTCGCGATGACATCCTGAATGGATCTCATCCAGTCTCCTTTGATAAGGCCTGTGAGTTTGCAGGCTATCAGTGTCAGATTCAATTTGGGGATCACAACGAGTCCAAACACAAGTCTGGCTTTTTAGAGTAAGCACTAGTATTTTGGTTGTATTGTTGTTTTGTCTTCAAACTGTAATGAGCTGCCTGTTAAATTTTTTTTGATTTGACCTTTTTCCTCTTCAGTTTAAAAGAGTTCCTTCCCAAAGAATACATCAAGAACAAAGGGGAGAAGAAGATCTTCCAGGTAAGAAGTGGATTCTGTGGCAGTTTTGAACTAAATGTCAGTTCTGACTGTGCTGTTCTGTTTAATATTTTTGATGTATAAAGATCAGGTCAAACACAAATTTTATCAAGATGACTTATACTTGGAGGCTGGTACATAATACCACAGTGAGTTCTTCTAATCCTCTGACTGTGTTTCTGCAGGCACACAAAAACTGTCAAAACATGACAGAGATTGAGGCTAAAGTCAACTATGTGAAGCTGGCCAGGTCCCTGAAAACGTATGGTGTGTCATTCTTTCTGGTCAAGGTGAGAAGAACAATGGATTACCAAAGTGGAGGTTGCTTTTGATTTGAGACTTGAGACTCACTTTACAAATAATATTCATTTACATAATTAAATAATATTATTTACAATAATAAGATCAGCACAAAGATAGAAACTTGCAATTTCTACCAACCAGTCCAGCATGTTGCATTAGTGGAAACTTTTCTCCAAACTAAGCAGTTTGCTACTACATTTCTGAAAAAGGGCTAGGGGAAGAGGAGGGTATGAATAAGAGAAGAAAAATTCACAAATAGGGCAAGATTCATCTGAAAATGTTTAAATACTTTATATGCTTTCTCTCATTCTGCAGTGCTAGCTGGATGATGGCTGAGTTAATTTGTTGATTGTGGATCTTCATGGATTGAGTCATTAATATTTGCCCAGTTTAATTTATGTTTACTTCACAGTCATTTCATTTCCCTTCATGCAGGAGAAAATGAAGGGTAAGAACAAATTGGTGCCTCGACTTCTGGGTATAACCAAAGAATGCGTGATGAGGGTTGATGAGAAGACCAAGGAGGTGATCCAGGAGTGGAACCTGACCAACATTAAACGTTGGGCTGCCTCACCAAAGAGCTTCACCCTGGTGAGTTCTTAAGTAGAGACAAGATAAGAGCATTGTTGAGCCTGGTTCAGAAATATCCTAACCAGATCTCTCTCTCTCTCTCTCTCTCTCTCTCCCTCCCTCGCTCTCTTGCTCTCTTTTTCTGATTTGAACACCTGAAATGACTTTTAACACATTATCAAACTGCCTTTTTTCTCATTTTACTATTTCCACCAGGCCAGTGCAACACCATAAGATTGTTTGGGTTTTTGTCACTGTGTAACATTGCATCTGACTTCTTCCCAAAACAGTTCTATTGCCTCTGTGCACTCAGTCATAGTGAGTTAATATGAAGCATGCATTCACGGTGTTTGAATTGCTTCACTTGCTGATTTTTATTTTTATTTTTTGCAAATATTTTTATTGAAAAAATAAAACAACACAGTACTTGCACTTACCAAAATACAATTAACCTTTCTTCATTTTCGTAAGTAAATATATTTATATATATAAAAAAAACAACTAAACAAAAACAAACTCTAAAACATTTTAACAACACTAATCTTACCGATTAACCCTCTCAAGGCAGGCGTTGCTGATTTGCAACAGTTAAAAACTAACAACCTGATTACCCCACATACATATTTTATGATTTTTTTTACTCAGAAGTACCACTGCAGGACTTGGTTGTGCATTAGCAACAAAAAGTTTAATTTGAGCCTGAGAGGGTTAAAGAAAGGGGGAGATTACCCTATCTTTGAATATCAGATGTAATCCTTGATATAAGGGGAGTCAAATTAGTTGATTTAAGGCCAGATAGAGAACGAGTCATATTAATCCCTATGTATTTAAACCTCGATGGACCACTTGCTGATTTCTAATCCTCTCCTAAAATGTCAATTTCCAAATATTCGTTCCATGCATTTTTCTAGCAAAATACTTTAGTGAGACCTAGAGATGGATGGCAATTACTGATATCACTTCACTTTTCTCATGGGTGCGTTAAGAGTCACCACCATCGCTAAGTAGGATATCAAAGACATATTACATTCATGAAAATGATTTGCATGCTGTGTGGTCAAATGTTTGTGCATGTCAGAGGTATATCCCCACTTTGCTGTAATCAGTGTTGGGCTCATTACTCGAAAAAAGTACTTAGTAAACAGAACAATCCTCTTAAAAGTAATGCAGTACGTTGCATAATTACTTCCAGGGGAAAGTAATTCAAATTATGGAAGGCTCTCAAGCAAAAGCGCTTCTAGAAAATGTTCCATCAGTGGTATTAAAAGTTTTATTTTAAATTTGTATACAAATCATTTGCAGAAAAATTTCACCTTTGTTCAGATTGCATAAGTTCAGTTGAGCCTTCAATTGATTCTTTGGTAATTTCTCACTACATCCTCTGTTCTTCACCTAACCTAATGGAATAGTTCACCTATTCAAGAAGCTATTCATTTTCCAGTATAATCTGTAAGGTATTTTAACTTCTGGTTGTTTGCTCTGCCTTTAGGACTTTGGAGATTACCAGGACGGTTACTATTCTGTGCAGACCACTGAGGGAGAGCAGATAGCTCAGCTTATTGCTGGTTACATCGACATCATCCTTAAAAAGGTCAGCAGCATTATACATTTCATTGACAACATGGATGCTTTGATGGGGGATGAAGAATTTATTTCCTAAAAAAATGTCAAAAAATACTACAACACCATTTTGTCTAGTGAGATTTCTTTTGACATGTCACTCTTTCCATGTCACTCTGTAAGTATTCAACGCAATAGAATTTCTTTACATACTACATATGTTACATATGTGCTGGTGTGTATTTATCATCATACCATAAGGTGATCTCAAGTTCTGTGCTGACATTTCACAAAGAAGATATGAAACACGAAGTCCTGCGTCTTTTCAGGTGTTTTACAAGCCCAAGCTTGAAAGTGGCTGCTCTTGCTGCAGCACAACACTGTTTATCTTCTCTGTGCTCTGTTAAAATGTATTATTTAGTTCTTTAAAATATGTGCCTTTTGCTTGACAACTGGATTACCACTCATGGCACTTTCACACAGGACTGTGGACTCAGTGTGCTCGTCAGTGAGTCTGGTGTACTTTTGATCACAGTGTCGTTTTTCATGTCATCATTGGCTTTTCCAGTCACACTGTTAATGCCTACTCATTTTGCTAGACACTATGGTAGTGTCAAGAAGAGCAGTGCTTCCTGACCAACTGTTCAAAGTTGCATAAAAGTGATAGAAAAACATCTTACTAGGCAGCTGTCTGTACTGAAACTCATGTTTTTAATCTTTTCTTTATTTTGAAACAAAAGAAAATCCTTTAAAACTGAATTTGATATAATCCAGTGTGTCACCACATTTCTTTCTCTTGACAGAAAAAGAGCAAAGACCACTTTGGCTTGGAGGGAGATGAAGAGTCAACCATGCTAGAAGACTCTGTGTCACCCAAAAAGTAAGTGTATGAGTGTTACCACTGAATAGTTTTCTGTACTTGACACGTACAAGTTTCACTGAATGGTATTCCAACAATACTCCATCCATCCATGGAGTATTCAGCTTTCCTAAGTCGCCACCAGGTAGTTATTTGTTGACAGTGTAGCTCCTCTCTTCAGCTTAGCGTTCAAGAGTTGCAGCTGAAGAGACAACTACATTATTACAAACCGGATCATTGACCTGCACCTCAGGGCTTTCAAAACTAGGTTCTTTCTCATGCCACTCCAGGTCCACGGTGTTGCAGCAACAGTTCAACAGGGTCGGCAAAGTGGAGACAGGCTCAGTGGCCCTGCCAGCCATCATGCGCTCAGGAGCTGGTGGACCAGAGAGCTTCCAGATGGGCTCCATGCCTCAAGCTAAGCAGCACATAACCAGTGGACAGATGCACAGAGGACATATGCCTCCACTGGTATGACAGAATGATAAGACATGAAACAGAAATTGGAAATTAAACTGTAACAGTAGGCTTTATTTTCTCTTTCCTTAAAACTTAAATATAGCAGGCTAACATCCTCATAAACCCACGTGAACGTGCAAATGCCAGAATCCTTACTGAGCAGCCAATGTTGATCTGTAGCACTGAAGTGACGCTTTTATAAAAATTAGGAATTGCATATTTGTGAATTTGTTTTACAGAAATCCAAACAGCCAAGTACAGTTTAAAAAAATGCATTCATTATGTTTTTAGTTATAGGAGCAATTTCTGTTATTTTGTTGTTTCAAACACAGAATTATATTCACAATTTCTTTTAATTTAATACATTCACTTTTTTATCAACAGACTTCAGCACAGCAAGCCCTGACTGGAACCATTAACTCCAGTATGCATGCTGTCCAGGCTGCCCAAGCTTCACTGGATGATTTTGATACTCTGCCTCCATTAGGAACAGATGCAGTGAGATTTCACTTCATTTGCTTGGACTGATTTAAGTGTTGATTGTATTGATGATGTATAGTGAAGACTCCATTCTAAATGGATTGTTTTTTTGTTTTCTTTTAAGGCATCTCAAGCTTGGCGCAAAAACAAGATGGATGAGTCCAAACATGAAATCCATTCACAGGTGGATGCCATTACAGCAGGCACAGCCTCCATGGTCAACCTCACTGCGGGTAGGAATAGTGGAGCATCTCTCTGTTCTTGTAATCATGCTTTTTTCAACAACAAAAAAAACTCTATGGAAACTGTATGTATGCTCCCGGTGCACGTTTTGTCTGCTGATATTAATCACAGAACTCTGGAAGTTATTGAGTAAACGCAGCATTGTTGACTTTAATGCACTATGCACCTCAACATTGAGTCTGTGACTTGGTTGCTAAATGTTTCCTCTTTGCAATAACACCACTTACAATTGGTCATTAAATAGCTAGGAAGGAAGAATCAATTGTCTACTAATTGGAAGTTTGGTGGTTTGAATCCTGTTTGCTCCAGCCTCCATCTCACTTTAGCTGGAGTGGTCAAGATGTTGAACCTCGAGTTGCTCCCAATGCAGTTAGAGAGTGAATGTGTGTCTGAATGCTAGCTAAAAAGCACAGATGTAGAAAAGAGTCCTTGTAAGAATGTGTATGTGAATGGGGGAATGAGACATGCTGTATAAAGTGTTTTGAGTTCTAAAGTAAGGATAAAAGCACTATATAAGAACCAGTCCATTTACCATTTGTTGCAATGGTGTCATTCTATTACACTACCTATTACAGCAAGGTCTTTACAGTTTTCACAAATGCTTGTGAAGGAAGACTGCGTGGCTACATGCTTTGTTTTATACACCTGGAAAACACCTGAATTCAAAGATTAAGAGAACTGTTCTCTTAACTGTTCTTTCCTCATACAATGTGTATTATCTGCACTGACAATGTGACTCTTAAAATACATTGAGGCATTTTATTCATAATTTCTTATCAAACCGAAAATACAACTATTAAACATTACGTTTCCTGTTGGTCAGGTTCATTTGCAGTAATGATAATACGAATTTGGAAGACTGGTTGTCCTTCAGCATCAGCTCTCTTAGTATAAATTTCACTGCTCACTTTGCAGTTTTTGAGTTTTAATGCTAACATGTTCCCTACTTTGCTATGCAAAGCATTCACTAGTTTTGCATTTGGATAGGCCCTGTGTTCACTGCCCAGCATTGAGGACCTGATTACCATTTTCCATAGAATACCAGAACTGGCAGGTGGACCACTGGGTTTCTGTGCCTCACCCTGAGCATGTGGAAGATGTGAAAGAGTCTCAAGAAGCTGTTACGAAAGTTATGCTTCCTGTAACATGGGCAGCAGCACCATGACTGCCATTAAGAATCAGGATTAAATTCTCTGACCCCTTGTCAGACCCTATTGCCAATGCACCAGCAGGTGCATTGGCATGCAGGCAGTTCCTGGAGGATGGCCCCCACATTTGCCAGACCTAAACCTGTCAGAAAATTTTTTGGGACATTATGTTTCTTTTTATCTATCCGACGTCGTAAGGTTTCACCTCAGACTGTCCAGGAGCTCAGTGATGTCCTGGTCTAGATCTGGGAGGAGATTCCCCGATGACACCATTCATAGTCTTACTAGGACTATGACCCAACGTTGTCAGCCATGCATACAAGCACATGGAGGCCATACAAATTACCCGGCTGCATTGTTTTTTTTCACTTAGATTTTTTGGGTTTCCTTGAATTCCCCTGTAGTAGGATAATTTTCATTTACTTCAAATGATGTAGCATCCTTTCATCCCAGCAGATATCCAGTGTTATTTTTTCCATTGATATCTGATCTGTTTTCTGAGTACTTTCTGAATTTGTTTCTTATGCAAATATAACAAGCGTCCTGTAGGAGATAAAGCACAAATCTCTGCCCTTCTCTGTCTTTTAGGTGATCCAGCAGAGACAGATTACACAGCAGTAGGCTGTGCTGTTACTACAATCTCCTCCAACCTAACAGAGATGTCAAAGGGTGTTAAACTTCTGGCAGCACTTATGGAGGATGAAGGAGGAAATGGACAGCATCTGCTTGGTGCTGCCAAGAACCTGGCCTGTGCTGTCTCTGAAATGCTAAAGACTGCCCAACCTGCAAACACAGAGGTACACAGCCAAACTAAAAGGAAGACAGAGATACATTGTGTTTTTCTACTCTTTCTTGTTTGAGGTCAGTAATATCTTTTGGTTCCAGCCTCGTCAGAATCTGCTGCAGGCTGCTGGAAATGTGGGCCAAGCCAGCGGAGAGCTGCTTTCTCACATAGGCGAGGCAGACACTGATCAACAGTTCCAGGTGTGCTCATCATAACATTTATTATTGTAGTGTTTTGCTGTTTTGGTAGTTCTTTGATTTTGCTGTGTAGCAATAGGAACTACTATTGTATATGCAAGACAAAGTATCACACATTAGATACTATTCACATTCAATTGACAAAACTTTATTTTCACCAATGATAAGGTATGCTAACTGCTGTTTGCTTTTGGCAGGACATGCTGATGCAATTGGCTAAAGCTGTGGCTAATGCTGCAGCAGCTCTGGTGCTCAAAGCAAAGAATGTGGCCCAGAAGACAGAAGACTCAGCCCAGCAGAACCGGGTCATCGCAGCGGCAACTCAATGCGCTTTGTCCACATCTCAGCTAGTGGCTTGCACAAGAGTGAGTAATCTATTGAGAACTCGACTTTAATACAGTGTTCACCGTCTGATAGGGACAACTGTTGACTGAAACTGAAATGTTCTTTTTGCGTTTGAGCCAAGCCTAAGGTCTTTCTACTTTTCTGTCCCACCAATAATCCTATCCCTCTTCAAGGTGGTGGCTCCAACAATCAGCTCTCCAGTGTGCCAGGAGCAGCTAATTGAGGCGGGCAAGCTGGTGGCTAAGTCAGTAGAGGGCTGTGTTGAGGCATCACAGGGAGCGACCAATGATGATGGTCTCCTGAAACAGGTGGGCATGGCTGCCACAGGTGTCACACAGGCTCTTAATGAGCTCCTTCAACACATCAAACAATATGCCAGTGGAGGCCATCCCATTGGACGTCATGGAGAAGCCACTGACCGCATTTTGGATGTCACTGAGAACATCTTTAGCTCTATGGGAGATGCTGGTAAGTGAAGGAAGCTAAAACTGTTTCCACAGGATGGCTTTGGATCCTTTTGTAATTTGAAATCTTTATAGGCTTTTTTTATACCCATAAAATTACATTCTCTAAAATGTGTTGTGAAGAATCTTGGTTTCCAGGAGCACCACTGGTTTACCCCAAATATGGAGTAGCATAGTTGAAGAAAAGCTGACACACAGGATATTCCATATATAATATCTATATATTAGAAAAGTCAGCATTTTTTTCACTTGTCACTGTTCAAAATCTTTTTATTTATTTTTTAAGATGTAATGTACTGGCAATGTAATATAGCAGTTTTCTGACCACTGAAAGCGCTTTAGACTACAAGTAACATTTTCACCATGCATTCATACAGTGCTTCATATTATACACTTCAAACTCATCCTCCACCTTATGTGCATGGCAATTTTTGAATCACCAGTTAACCTAAAATGCATCTCCTTGGACTGTGGGAGAAGCTGAAGTACTCACAGGAAACCCATAGTGATTCAGTGGGCACATTTAAACTCACAGTGAGGCCCAGCCGAAGTTCTTCTTTCTGTCAGGTGACACTAACCGCTCCACCAGCATGTTACCTGATCATATCTACATTAGTCTAGTTAAAAAAAATATTCTCAGACTTCTTTTTAAGAGGCTAGTGCTAGAAAACAGTATGTAAAATCATGTAAAAGTAATTTCGTAATGGTAAGCTAAGTGATTAAAATCTGAGATGATCTTGAAAATGCATTATTACCTTATTATTATAAGTTTTACAGCTTGAAAATAACAAAAAAGGAAAAGAAGGTTTTACAGAAGTTTTACATATACTGTGATCCTTGCGTACTTCTATGTATGTTTCTGTTTGGTGGCTTATGACAAGGACATCTACTTCTGTGAGATTCTTGGCCTGTCTCGCATCAGCTGCTCCTCTAACTATCTGTAATTTTTCAGTAATCTTTGGTTCATGTTTGTGACTGTTGATGCCTCAAAACCTTGAGCTTGTGCCTCTTGATGTTGTCTATAATCAGCAGCTTGCTTCCAGACTTTTCTGTTTTTAACCAGACTCCCATTGAGAAATCAGTGGGACCAGTGGGACAGGTGATATTAGCTATTTGCGATACACCACTATCTGGATTCATAACTGAAGATAAATCCATCCATGAATTTTTCTGGGGCTGGGTCTCCAGGACAGCAGCCTAAGCAGAGAGCTTTGTCTGAGGGAACACCGAGGCCAGCCAAGAGATATAATCTATTACTATGTGCATATTAGTATTGTACAGCATTTTGGTCTACCAGGTGCTATATAAATAAATAAATGATGATAATCTCCCCAGCATGCCTCCTTCCGGTGGGACATGGCCAGAACTTCACCCGGGAGGCATCCTTGGGAAAAACACACTTGAATTATTTGTGTTTGCTATATAGTTTGTCCACCAGATGGCAGTCTATAACTTCTTTCCTAGGAACAAATATTTGAAGCACAGCAAACAACTAATCCACATTTATTTGTGAAAATAAAATAGGATTATTTTCGAACTGCTTTATGGGATTATGTTAGTAAGCACTCATAAACAGCTACACATAACTAATGTTAGGGAGATCCATTTATGTTTTGTGAAAAAAAGCATCAGTCTTAAAAATCCTAAATCATTTCAGTTTTTTGAAATATAATATTCTTCTTGTCTGTTATCGTTTAGTTTAACCTCCACTTTTCATGCTAATTATATTACGTTACCTTTTCTACATTCTTAGAACCTTCTGTTTTGTGGGACATGGTTAAGGAGTTGATTATTTAGAAAGAGTTTTTATACTATGCTTGCTCAGAATATTAAAATAATATTTCTTCTTTAGCTTTCTGCCTTCTAAAGATCAATTTATATTCTTCTCACACAACTGTTGGAAGGACGAAATTTTCTTTATTGTTTTTTTAATCATCACATTTTTTTCCATCTTTCTTTTTTGCTACACTAGGTGAGATGGTCCGTCAGGCTCGTATCCTTGCTCAAGCCACCTCTGATCTGGTCAATGCTATCAAGATGGATGCAGAAGGAGAGTCTGACCTAGAGAACTCACGCAAGCTTCTTTCTGCTGCCAAGCTGCTGGCTGATGCCACAGCCAAGATGGTGGAGGCCGCTAAGGTCTGCCTTTGTCTTTTTCTTTTTTTTAAACTCTGTGGATAAGACTGTGTTATCATTTTGTTGATTTGTTAGTTTAATATATAATGTGAACATTTTATCCCAGGGTGCAGCAGCAAATCCCGACAGTGAGGAACAGCAGCAGAAATTACGAGAGGCGGCTGAAGGTCTCCGCATGGCCACCAACGCTGCGGCGCAGAATGCTATCAAGAAACGCCTAGTCAACAAACTGGAGGTAACACCCCCAACCGGTTTGGAAGATAGCTGCCTCTCCCTGAACTTGGTTGCGCTGGAGTTTTCTTCCTGTTAAAAGGGAAATTTTCCTTCCTACTGTCACCGTCATCTGATTGTTGGGGTTTTCTCTGTATTATTGGAGGGTCTTTACCTTGCAATATAATGCACCTTGAGACAACTGTTACTTTGATTTGGCACCATATAAATAGCATTGAATTGATTTACCACAAAAATGCTTTTAAAATGATGTCTGATGCTGATGCAGCTATTTCACACCCAACCACGATCGGTGGAACTCTGAATATTTCTTAAACACTTTAGTACAGCGTCTCTTTTGGGAATATAACTAAGTTTAACTTTGTGGCCTGTCTGACATGATGCTTAATTATAATAATGGTTTCAGTAACTTCCTGTTTTTAACTTTAAAAGTTTAACATTTGCATCTTATTATTAGTTCTGTCTGAGTCATTTCCCTGATTATTGCTAGTCTTGTGCTCTTTGCTGTTTTTTTTGACTTGTCGTGTTCCTTTCTTCTGGCAGAACGCAGCCAAACAAGCAGCAGCAGCAGCCACTCAGACCATTGCTGCTGCACAACATGCAGCCTCAACCAACAAGAACCAGGCTGCCCAGCAGCAGCTTGTTGTGGGCTGCAAGGTAAAAACTCAGTACTTGCTTTGGTTTATATAAACATATATGGAACTAAGCTTGCTATGTAGAATCAACAATCAGTGGTACAAACAGTAAATTTCATGGAGGTTTTGGGTCTTTTTAAAAAAAAGATATATGGACAACCTAATATCGTCTTGTAGTGATTGACCCGACACACTGTATCACTTTGAGGAGTATCACTTGAGCTCACTCTCCCACTCTTCCCCTGCAGCTGAGCCACACCTCTGCCACACTCCTATTAATAAACTTGATATACTCAAAGAAATGATAAATAAAAATTACATTTTCTCATAATTAAAACAATGTAAAAAAACAACAACAGAGTATTCCCACTAATAGTAAGTACATGCCTTTATCTATTATCTTTCAAATCTGTGAGAATCAGACGATCCACACCAGGTATGATGACTAGAACCTTTTAAAGGAGGGACAGACTGGAGTGTACAGAGGTTTCTAAACCCTTCAAACTGAAGGATCTGAATGCGACTGTCCACCTTAGCAAAGTTATGCTTGTTGTGTTAAGATATTTTTAAAAACTGTATTGTGTGTGTGTGTGTGTCTCCAGGCTGTCGCAGAGCAGATCCCTCAGCTGGTTCAGGGAGTCAGAGGCAGCCAGTCTCAGCCTGACAGCCCAAGTGCACAGCTGGCTCTCATTAGTGCCAGCCAGAACTTCCTGCAGGTGACTGTCACACCACCAACTTCACTGAGTGACAGCAGACTAACAAAACAACAGAAGAGTATAGCTATGTAACTGTGTTACAGTCATAATAAACAGCCACAAACAGATTGTGGCCTCATTGTTTTGAGCAACAAATCTTAAAACACAGACAGAGTAACACTGTTGTCTGTCACTGGGTTAGAAATCTTTTCTGATGATTTTACTGCAACCTGGGAATTTTCTGTGTCACCAATGTGTCTTTTTTAGGTAGCTAAATCACTGATAACTTGTGCAATGCATGTAACCTGGTTGCATCTTTCAGTTTAACCTTTTTTGTGATTTCTTGCCTCTTTGGAACTAAAGGAGATCACCCAAACACATGAGATATCATTGGAAAGTCAAGATGTTGTCTATTGAACACATTTAGTAGTAACTTAGTAGGGTAGCTCAAATAAGTCAAAAGATATAGACCAAAAACTAATTTCCATTATAGAGGACATAAATGAATAGGCTGGGTCTCAGTAGGTTAGGGGGAGATGAAAAAGAATAGTCAGAAACCTGAAAACAATATGGCTTGGCACTGTCTATATTTTCATTGAGTTTTTTTTTATTGTTTATATGTTTATTTACACCGTTATTAACTAGAGATAAGAATGAGGAGATGTAAACGCACCTCTAGCAAAAGTTTTAGGAAAAGCAAACACTTTATAGTCCCTTTCTTTTTTAGAATGAATTGCTTTAAATCAAAACCAATGCAACATGTCTCTCTTCCCTCTACCAGCCCGGTGCTAAGATGGTTACAGCCTCCAAAGCTGCTGTTCCCACCATCAGTGACCAGGCTTCAGCTATGCAGCTCAGCCAGTGTGCTAAAAACCTGGCCAGTGCCTTGGCAGAGCTCCGCACTGCCTCACAAAAGGTAGTAATAATTATATATATTCATCAGTTTGATTCTGAGAAAGATTTCAGCGTTCATTGTACTGTGCTAGCTGGAGTCAGCAAAGTGAGTGAAAGAGCTAAGAAACACTCATGCATGTTTGAACTTTTGTGAAATGATATCATACAGGAATGATCTAATTCTCTAGATTTCTTTTTACTGTTTTAGATTAAGAAATACATGAATTTCCAGATTTCTAACAGATGGCCTATTTTTTTGGTCAATGAATCAAGTGAAGCAATTATGGTGTAGAACTTTTTTCTGATTTTTTTTGACTGATATCTAATTCATGCAAGATATAACTATGTTTTATTTAACTAATCACAGATATTTTTGTGTATCTTAGGCTCAGGAAGCTTGTGGACCACTGGAAATAGACAATGCTCTATCAACGGTGAGAGATTTGGAAAAGGAGATTCAAGAGACCAAGGCATCAGCAGAAGAAGGCAAACTTAAACCACTACCAGGAGAGACGGTAAGGAACACTGAAATAGTTTTGGTTCACGGGACAACACCATGAACGAAGCATAAACATAACATTTTTTTAATAATAATAATTGGTGAGTTATTTTCAAAAGGTAGGAATGGTTGATAATGTTTCTTTCCATGTCTTCTGCTGTGTTGTTCAGCTTGAGAAATGCTCCCAGGATCTGGGTAACAGCACCAAGGCTGTGAGCTCAGCCATAGCCCAGCTGCTGAGTGAAGCCACCCAGGGAAATGAGAACTACACTGGTGAGTTTAACATAACCAGAATGTCGGCAATACGAGTCTGTCACTTTAAAAATGGGGTTGTTTCTGATCCCAGTCAAATTTTTATAGTAGGGCCTTTACCTTACAGCAGCGGTCCCCAACCCCCGGACCTCGGACTGGTACCGGTCCGTGAGTCGTTTGGTACCAGGCCGTGAGAGTTGAGGGTTTTTATCGGTTTTCAGCGTTATTTTGTTATCGTTTTTATCGTTAACTCTGTTTCCCTGGGTCTTTTCACGTGTGTTATGAATAAATCTTCTTTTTTTTCGGTACCGGTACTGGTTTTATTTTGTTGTATTTATCCGCGACACCTTAAAGGCCGGTCCGTGAAAATATTGTCGGGCATAAACCGGTCCGTGGCGCAAAAAAGGTTGGGGACCGCTGCCTTACAGTATAAAGCACATGTGGCATCTTTTGTTGTGATTTGGTGTTGAGTGATATACCATTCTTAGGGCATAGGCTTTAGTATGGTGTCATCCCATGCTTTGCCGCTATAACAGCTTCAACTCTTCTGGGAAACCAAATCACAACAGCAGTCACCTCAAGCCACTTTATATTGTAAGGTAGACCCTACAATAATACATGCTATGAGCAAGCACTTTGGCGACAGTGGGAAGGAAAAACTCCCCTTTAAAAGGAAGAAACCTCCAACAGACCCAGGCTCAGGGAGGGGCGGCCATCTGCTGCAACTGGTTTGGGTGAGAGAAGGAAGACAGGATAAAAGACATGCTGTGGAAGAAAGTCAGAGATTAATAACAAGTATGATTCAATGCAGAGAGGTCTATTAACACATAGTGAGTGAGAAAGGTGACTGAAGAAGAAATAGTCAATGCATCATGGGAATCTCCCAGCAGCCTACACCTGTTGCAGCATAACTAAAGGAGGATTCAGGGTCACCTGGTCCAGCCCGAACTATATGCTTTAGCAAAAAGGAAAGTTTTAAACCTAATCTTAAAAGTAGAGATAGTGTCTGTCTCCCAAATCCAAACTGGAAGCTGGTTCCACAGAAGAGGGGCCTGAAAACCAAAGGCTCTCCCTCCCATTCTACTTTTAAATACTCTAGGAACAACAAGTAGGCCTGCAGTGCGAGAGCGAAGTGCTATAAGGATATTAAGATCAGATGGGGCCTGATTATTCAAGACTTGAATAATGTGAGGAGCAGGAATTTGAATTAAATTCTGGATTTAACAGGGAGCCAATGAAGGGAATCCAATATAAGAGAAATATGCTCTCTCTTTCTAGTCCCTGTCAGTACTCTCACGGCAGCATTTTTGATTAACGGAAGGCTTTTCATGGAGTTTTTAGGACATCCTGATAATAATGAATTACAGTAGTCCAGCCTAGAAGTAATAAATGCATGAACTAGTTTTTCAGCGTTGCTCTGAGACGGACAGTTTGTAACATTTCTCATGGAATCAACAGAAGAAATGGGAACCAGTTTATTTTCACTCATTCAATCCTTGCGTTAGGTCCCTGTTTAGACTGAAGTGGTTCAACAAAAAAACAACAAGACAATCTTGAAAATGGTCAAGTAGAATGTCTGGACTAAAGATGAGTGATGCAAAAGAAATGACGAGTGACTCAAGAATTTTGCATTATACTACATTTCAAAATATCTTTTTTATTAATTTAAACAAATTAGACCTTAGGCATTCCCAGACTGTAAATTTTATATTATGTCTTTCTACGCACCAAAGTTTCTCTCCTCTGTCCTGTTGGATCCAGGTATGGCAGCCAGAGATGTGGCTCAGGCTCTAAAGTCACTAGCTTCGGCTGCCAGAGGAGTCGCTGCTACCACAGATGACTCAGCAGCACGTAGTGCCATACTGGACTGTGCTGGGGATGTCATGGACAAGTCATCCAACCTTATTGAAGAGACCAAGAGGGCCATTGCTAAACCAGGAGATGCAGAGAGTCAGCAGAGATTGGCCCAGGTTAGAGCCAGACCGAGAGATTACAAATACTTTTGTTTGGTAGCTACAGTAGTTTATTTCTGAATGTTTATATGTCTTTCATATAATAATGACAATCATCATGTGCATGTGTTTCTGTGTGAAGGTGGCTAAGGCGGTTTCCCAGGCCTTGAACAGATGTGTGAATTGCCTTCCTGGCCAGCGGGATGTAGACAATGCCATCCGCACTGTGGGCGAAGCTAGCAAGTCTCTCCTGGCTGATTCCGTTAGTACAAAATTAACAGTTTTTAACAAATGTAGATTGTAGTTACTGATAAAAAGATCTCAGGTGAATAGTATTTCACCCTGAAGCTATTCTATTAATCAATCAAGTTCCATCACCTACTGTTTTTCATAATTTTCCTGATCTCTCTTTTTTTCTCTTCTTTTTTTTTACCTGTGAACACAGTTGCACAGCAAAACTAGTCTTTCTTCTCCAAAATTGTACATATCATGGAACCCTGGAAGACAGTCTTTGGAGACAAGTTAATTGTGGATGCTTGAGGATGAAAACATAATTTATGAGTCAGGCCTAGTTGCTTACAGTTATAACCAAAGTTATAACCAGTTGTAGCCAATATTCTTTTCTATATTGCTACTTGCAGTATTAGAATTTTTTTCTTCCCAACATAGTTCCCGTCTAGTGGAAAGAGCTTCCAGGAGGTTCAAGCTCATCTCAACGAGGTTGCAGCTGGTCTAAATCAATCAGCCAATGAAGTTGTCCAGTCATCCAGAGGAACTACCCAGGACCTGGCCAGGGCCACTAGCAAATTTGGACAGGAATTTAGCAACTTCCTAGAGGCTGGTGTTGACATGGCTGGAACATCTCAGGTCAGTTTGAATGAGTTACCACCAGGCAAACTGTCGTCCAATTTTTTAAACATGTATTTATGAGTTTTATATCGTCAAAAATGTACTGTCCTTTGTATCGTTGTGGTGTACCACGCAAAGAGCAGACACAGGCTAATATTCCAAGAAGCTGGGTCATCATGACACATGATTTAGGTGAAAAAATATTAACTGCAAAAGCCATAGAGTTTTCAGTGTCTTCACACTTCTTCCTTTCCTCTAGTCTAAGGAGGACCAGACCCAGGTGGTGTCTAACCTGAAGACAATCTCAATGTCATCAAGCAAGCTGCTTTTAGCAGCTAAAGCTCTATCCACTGATCCTAGCTCCCCCAACCTCAAGAACCAGCTGGCAGCAGCTGCCCGGTAAAACCCCCCCACAAAAAAACCCCAAACCAAAATAAAAAAATCAATTTTCTGCAGCTTTGGTTTTAACCACTTATCTGTCTTATCATTTGTCTTTGCAGGGCTGTTACAGACACTATTAACCAGCTCATCACCATGTGCACTCAGCAGGCTCCAGGTCAGAAGGAGTGTGATAATGCTCTCAGGGAGCTTGAGGTAACAGCCACCATCAAACAGTTTCTCTTTTTTATCTTTTCTTTAGCTTCCCATGTCCCAGACGCATCATAAAAATCTCTAAAACTGTATAATAATAATAATAAAGAAAACCATAAACAATCAATACATTTCAGTCATAGAGGTTGTGTGACACTCAGCTGAGTTGTACAGTTTAACAGTGTGAGTTTGTCAGGAATGTATGCTGTGTTTGTGTGCAGTCAGTGAAGGGGATGCTGGAGAACCCGACAGAAGCAATCACTGAGCTGTCATACTTTGACTGCATTGACAGTGTCATGGAGAACTCCAAGGTACTGTAGAATACACATCATTAATGCCTTTCTTTTATGGTTTTAGTTCTATTTTTTAGGATTTTCAGCATTGGCAGTTCCTGTCTAATTTGGAATAGGTAATAGACTGGAAACAGTAGAAGCGCGGGCTGTTTCTCCCACAGAAAAAAAGAGGACGTGATTCTATCAGATCACATATTCTCCGTCTTATTGCATCAGTTTAGACAATGTCATCAGAATCAGAATGCTTTATTAATCCCTAAGGAAATTATGCACATGTACATTATGCCTATGAAAGTGTCATGTTTGTTTTGTTTTTTTGCTGTGAGCTCCATCGGTTAGACAGTAACTAAAAGAAAATTTCTTGGTAATGATAAAAGATGAAATAAACAACATAATGAGCCAAAGCAAACGTGATACAAGTTTTAATTTCTTCTTGTTTTTCAACACCTTAAACTATTTAAGTATTTAAGCAATTTGTTTCGTCGGCAACAAACTACAAAGCTTGGATGTAGACTACAATGTTATGGTTCAGTCAGTGCTTTGTCAGTGCTTTAGCTTTACTCAATATCATCATTAAATGTGTGATGCTCCACTCTTTGATTTCTGATTCTCTTGTTATCTGTCAATAGGTCCTCGGTGAGTCCATGGCTGGTATTTCTCATAATGCCAAAAACTCCAACCTGCCAGAGTTTGGTGACTCAGTCAGTACTGGCTCCAGAGCTCTTTGTGGTCTCACTGAAGCAGCTGCACAGGTAAAATCCATACTGTAGATTACTGTATTATTGCCTTAAGACAGCAGCTCAGAGGCAAGTAAAGTATGCTGGTAACATGTCTATTTTGGCTTGCTACACACTAGAAGTATTTACATACTGCTGACTGTGGTCGTAAGGTCTCAGAATATGCGCTTTGAGCAAAAGAATGACAAGACCATGGAACTGAAGGTTAATCATGGAGAAACTCGCGGTTCTCCAACGGGAGATTGAGAGACCAGTGTCGCAGTGTGAAAGAACAGCTTGAAATTCTCATGAGTTGTTGCAAAAGAAAAATTACCATCATAATCCGGCTACCCCTTCAGCGCCACCTGTGGGCTCAAGGCTGGAGCCGAACAACAACTCCCTGATAACGACTGTGTTGAGTCTGTTCCTTCCCATTCCCTACAAGGCCACCTGGGTTGGCTGGAAGACTGTTTACTTAGCCAGGCAGGGCGAAGGACACTATCTCAGCTGAACTATGGACACACACACACATACATATACTGATACTGACGCATCACCCTCCCTACCCCGGATCCAACGCCACCTCCAACGCTTACCTCCCCTCTGATGTGGACATTGGGTCAGCTGGAGGCGCAGTCGAAGATTGCAGCGGTCCCAGATCAGATGTACACACTGGAACACTTTCCCATGTTGCTGTCTGTGTTTATTGTGCTATGGTGTGTTGATATCTGTGCATTCCTGTATTATCCTTCTGTGTTACACATTTCGATGTTTTTTTTCCTCGCTACCTAGCCTGACCTGTCTCCCCAATGTGATGTTTGTGTATTGTATGTACGGTCGGCAAGGTCTGTCATCTCAGTTGTGGGCAAAAGACCTGCAACTGACAAATAAAGGCTATCTCATCTCGTCATCATCTCATACAATGAACTTATAGGTGATTTTATGTCTCTAGGCTGCCTATTTACTGGGTGTATCAGACCCCAACAGCACAGCAGGTCAGAAGGGCCTGGTAGACCCTGCTCAGTTTGCACGAGCCAATCAGTCTATTCAGATGGCCTGTCAGAACCTGGTGGACCCAGCTTGTACTCAATCCCAGGTAAATGCTTGCCTCACTGCAAGTAATTGTCAGTTTTATCAGATTTCTTTGACTGATTATTGAGTCTGAATGTGATGACCATTACTCTCCCCATGCAGGTGCTCTCCGCAGCAACCATAGTGGCCAAGCACACCTCTGCGCTCTGTAATGCCTGCAGATTGGCCTCCTCTAAAACTCCTAACCCTATTGCCAAGAGGCAGTTTGTCCAGTCAGCCAAAGAAGTGGCCAACACCACTGCCAACTTGGTCAAATCCATAAAGGTTTGTAATAAAAGCCATATCAAACACACATCAGTGTCATTCATACACACACACCCACAGCTTGAGTGAAAAGGTTAATTATGATGTAGTGACAAGTATTAATTTACAAACTGAACTACAGTCAATTATGTTTAACTATCATTTAAGAATAGGATTTTCAAAAAAATGTAAGAAAAGTAATAAAAACATGTAAGAAATGTCTTTACTTTTAGTTCTCGGTCAGACATATTAGGGTTGTCGGACATATGTTTACTGAGACATGTCTTCCGGCCTTTATCCAGTATACATCTGAAAGTGTGTAAAAATGGAACAGTCGAATCCACGTTTTCCATAATAAAAGAAAACTAATAAAACTCATAAAAAAGGATTAAACAAGAGCTCATTAGCTCACTTTTGACAGCTATATTATTTAAACCTCTTCTTCCTTGCTACATTACACTGCTCTAGGAGGTAAACAGCTAGTGTTCTAGAACTAAATAGTGCTGAAAAATTCTTATGGAAGTCATGTCTGTGTCCCCTGCATAGGCTTTGGATGGAGCCTTTAACCAGGCGAACAGAGAAAAGTGTAAAGCTGCCACTGGCCCTCTAATAGAAGCTGTGGACAACCTGACTGCTTTTGCCTCCAATCCTGAATTCGCCAGCATTCCTGCTCAGATCAGCCCTGAGGTATTTCCAGGAGCTGCCATTACAGCATTGCTACGACACTAATGTGCCCTGTCATATCATTACAAGTTACAGAATCTAACATCAGGAGATTTTCATATTCTCAGATAGATCCTGATTTGTTATTCTCTGGTTCAGGGTCTTGCAGCTATGGAGCCCATTGTGGCAGCAGCTAAGACAATGCTGGAAAGCTCCACTGGCCTGATCCAGACTGCCCGTTCTTTGGCTGTCAACCCCAAAGACCCGCCCAAGTGGTCCGTGCTTGCTGGACACTCCAGAACTGTGTCTGACTCCATCAAGAAACTCATCACCAACATGAGGTAGACCCTGCTCTGCACACTGGCCTCTTCCACTACTACTACTGTCTGGGCTCTGTCTCAACCATCACACCTAGAAAACAGTGTAACAGTATATTATGTAAATGACCATGCATAATATAAATAATGCATAGATTTACACAATATTTTGTGTTATTTTGTAATGATCACAAAATTATTATTGGCCATTAAGTCTTGCATCATTTTTATGAGTAACGTGTTATTTAACCCAAACTTTGGAATAGATTTGTATCAGACTTTTGAATGACATATATAACATATCAGGGGGGTTGTTTAGTTTATTATAATTATTATAATAATAACTGTATAGCACTTAACACAGAGTTAAAAAGTGCTTCACAGTTCAAATAAAAGCCACACAAACATACAGACACATAATCAGCTACACCGGCAGGCATTCACTCCAACATAGACACATACAGTCAAATAGTTGCAAACTATGGCCAAAAATGAAAGGGAAAAGATGAAGGGAACACTGACCTGGAATGAAAATTAAAATAATCTAAAAAAAAAAAAAAAGCCCAAACAAGTCAAAATGTAAAAAACTATAAAAGTAAGAATTGGTTCTCTGCTTAGATTGAGTCAAGCAGGTTATAAGAGTGTGTAGTAATTACACCCTTCATCTCATGTGTGCAGAGAAAAAGCTCCTGGCCAGAGAGAATGTGATGATGCTATTGAAGCACTAAATGGCTGCATCCGTGAAGTTGATCAGGCCTCTCTGGCAGCCATAAGCCAGCACCTAACACCACGAGAGGACATCTCAATGGAGGTAAACATGCACACTCCACTATTAGTTTTTCACTGACTCTGTATGAATGCAGCAAGAAAATTGAATTGCTGTAACCTATACAAAATAAAAGCATTACACTTGATTGTTTGTTGTTTATTCTACGTTGAATATATATGTATGTGTCTATATGTATCTAATTTCACCTACTAAACCCCTGAAAAATCATGGTATGGATGTTACTGCCCCCACAGAATATTTCTTCCTGCCAATCCCCTGAACAGCCTGTGCATTGGTCCATGCTATGACCATTTTACAAGAAGGAAAGTGAAAAGTTATTGTGAGGAAACACAAAAGTGTTTTGAGGGACAAACGGTTCAGGAAGCCACTGTGATGTAGTGTACTTCAGCATGCATTGTTCCTTGACCTGATGTGTAATAAGTCTGTTGGTAGACATAGTAAATGAAGCTGAATTTGGGGCTAATTTAAAGTATCTGAGTTTGACTGACAGTTCATATGTGTATGTTTTAGACTCTCCATGAGCAGATGGCTGCCTCAGTCCATGAGATTAGTAACTTGATTGATCCCGTGGCTGTAGCTGCTCGATCTGAGGCCTCCCAGCTGGGACACAAGGTAAACCTTAAGACAGCAACTTTTTACAGGCAACACAATTTGGACCATGTGATGGTCCAGCTACAGGCTGAAGTCTGACATGTTCCTTTTATTTTGGAATCAGTTTTGTACTTAAATAAAATTATTTGTTGCCCACACAGGTCTCTCAGATGGCCAGTTACTTTGAGCCCCTGATCATGGGAGCCATTGGCACAGCATCCAAGATTCTTAATAGTCAACAACAGATGGCTGTTTTAGACCAAACCAAAACCCTGACTGAGTCGGCCCTGCAGATGCTCTACACTGCTAAGGAGGCTGGAGGCAATCCAAAGGTAATGAAAGTTGAAATATAATGTCTTCTGGATATGTGTACTTGATTGTACTCTATGTGATTAAGTACCACTGAACACACTGAGCATTTTTGCACTGCTCACACCAATGTGCTTCCTTTATCTAGGCAGCCCACATGCACGAGGCCTTGGAGGAATCCGTGCAGATGATGAAAGAAGCAGTGGATGACTTGGGTGCCACACTGTCTGAAGCAGCCAGTGCAGCTGGTGCAGTAGGTGGTATGGTGGACTCCATCAATGATTCCATCAATAAAATGGAAGATACACCAATGCAAGAACCTGAAGGCACCTTTGTGGACTACCAGACTACCATGGTTAAGACAGCCAAGGCCATCGCTGTGACTGTGCAAGAGATGGTAAAATATTATGATAATAATGCATGGGGGATAGTTTTTGGTTTGTTGTTAGTCATTAATTTTTCCATTTAAAAGTTGAGCTCAGTTAGAAATTCTAAATGAATAAAGCATGCTCCCTCTTAGTGAGGATTGAGCATGAAAAAGTACCATATTAGGAGACAGCTGTGGGATTTCCTGTCATTGCCACTAAACAGTTATGAATGGAATAAAACAAATCACACCACAAAGGCTGTCATATGCAAAAACAGCAAGAGTATCGATTGAACATACTATTACTATTACTGCATCCTTTCAGTGGTTCAGGCCCTAAAATCTGGTAATTAGTATTTTGGCAGAGCCTAAGCTGGGTAGTCCTCCAGTTTTTACTCCTCAGCTGTAAAAGACTGATGGGGTATTGTCATCACACCACCGGGTAGGTGGGCGAGCAGCGTGGACACGCTGTGAATGCAAAAAACTAGAGACCAAGGTGATGTAGGAGTTTCAAAATGATAACACAGGTGGCTCTACTAAAAAATCCTGACACAAGTCAGGAAAACTAAATGGAACCAACAAAACTGGAACGCATAGGCTGTAAACAGAGGATCATGCACACAGGTAACAAAGACACAGTACCACCCTAGGCATAGCGTAGATTTACATGCAAGCCTTGGGACAACCTCACATTTCACCAATAGAATCAGACTTCTACCAGATAGATGTATGTTATTGAAAAATGTATCTTTTTTTTCTCCAACCGTAATATTATTTCTGTTACTTATCATTCTTTTCTTGCACTTTAATAGCATTCATTGTGATAAGGATATTATGAAGACAAAAACGCATACAAAGCCATGTGCAAACACACATAATTTCCACAAAAGCCTCTTGATTTCTTTATTATTGACACACTCATTAAATGATCGTATGAAACTCATGTTAGTAAATTTGCATCAATACTTAATTCATGTTGAAACATGTGTGGAACAAACTCGGTAACTAGCATCCTCTTATTTGTCTTCAGGTGACCAAGTCTAACACCAACCCAGATGACCTTGGAGGATTAGCTAACGAGCTGACCAATGAGTTTGGAAATCTTGCGAACGAAGCCAAATATGCAGCCGTTACTGCAGAGAATCATGAAGTAAATCAAACGAATGTGTCTAATGTGTGGAGTGTCTATACTTGGAAAGTGTCCTTTCCACAGTTTTCATGTTGTCATGTCTTTGTTTCCAGATTGGTTCTCATATTAAGAAGCAGGTGGGTGAGTTGGGTTTCACCTGCACAAGTCTGGTGACAAAAGCTGGAGCTCTTCAGTGCAGCCCTAATGACACCTTTACTAAGAAAGAGCTGATTGAAAGCGCACGGAAAGTCTCTGAGAAGGTCAGAACACAAGCTAACACTTAACTTGTCTTTTTAATTCTTTTTTGGTCAGTTTGTCTTTATCAGATCAGCAGTGAAAAAAATTAGACATTTTCTCCTACTCTGTGGTTTTTATTCTTAATTTACCTTTCCATTTATAAAACTTATAAGACTTATTGATTTTCTTGCAGGTCTCCCATGTGTTAGCATCTCTGCAGGCAGGTAACCGTGGCACCCAGGCCTGCATCACTGCTGCCAGTGCAGTGTCTGGAATTATTGCAGACCTTGACACCACCATTATGTTTGCAACTGCTGGAACTTTGAACCGTGAAAATGCAGAAACCTTCGCTGACCACAGGTACTAATTAGAGACCCTCTGTAGGCTATATTACAGATGATTTGTTGATTTGACAAGTTGATTTGCAGTCTAGTGTCATGATATGATCAGGCTTTGTGAACATCAGCAATGCATTTTAAACATGCAAACATCTTATTCTGGCTTCAGAAACCAGCAAATTACCTTAGCCTTATTTTGAGAAAGTAAAAACTACAACTGGAGTAAGTAAGTAGTAGTGGAAGGAACTATGGCCCTGTTCAAGGAAGCATGTTTAGTGAAAATTCTAAATTTGTAAACCCCGGAATGATGGTTTCTGTACCAGAAAGAAAGATAAGGTCATTTTTGAGTCGAAGTCATATAATGTTCATCTTTGCTGTTTTTACAGGGAATGCATCCTAAAGACAGCCAAGGCTCTGGTGGAGGACACCAAGTTGCTGGTGGCTGGTGCTGGGGCCAGTCAGGAAAGGCTGGCCCAGGCGGCCCAGTCCTCAGTGTCCACCATTACCAAACTGGCAGATGTGGTAAAACTGGGGGCAGCCAGCTTGGGTTCCGAAGACCCAGAGACCCAGGTATGGATGCATTTTTGTCTGCTTCTATACTGGCAAATATGTATGTTTGCTTCTTATGAAAAGGTACAAATATATTAGACCGCCTGCCATAATAACAAGAAAAGCATTTTAGAAATCTGTCAAAAACTTGCTTAAAACTAAGGATTGTGTTGTTATTCATGAGAAAAATATTAAAGTGAATTTTTTATGGCCAAATTTGAGCCAGCGTACTGACTTTTCTGAGAAGTCAGAAGTTAATCAAACATTTAACAACTAAAACTCATTTTACTGTTTAGGAATGCAAATAAATAGCTGTAATTTGGCTTCTTAATGAGAAAAAGAAATGTTTTTATTAAAGAGCTTGTGCATCCTAGTAGATGAACCATTATGGAAACAAAAATAATTATTGTAATTACCGATACTGTTAATTTAAGGCAGCCAGGGCATAAACCTTACATTGGGTGGTGATCAAATAATTTGTTAAGCACTGTATCAGATAACAATTTAAGCTCTGTGCCCTGCTGAGTACAGGTGGTGTTGATCAATGCAGTGAAAGATGTGGCCAAAGCCCTAGGAAACCTCATCAGCGCCACAAAGGCAGCTGCAGGCAAGCCTCACGATGACCCCAGCATGCTGCAGCTTAAAAATTCTGCTAAGGTAAGATACAAAACTAGCAATCAGTTCAAGTCAGTTTTATTTGCTGACACTTTACAACAATAGACACCTTGACTTTTACGTGGTTGTAATTTTTAACAAAGCTTAAATATGTTTTTCTGGCTTGAACATTTCATTTAGCTACCTCCTATACTTTACAAGGAGTAGTTACAAGGGCTTGACACCATTTGAAAAAATAAGGCAACTTGAAATTGCCTTATAATGTGCAGGTCTGTGGTATAAAGGTACAATTTTACATGGCTACATTAAATCTGCTAAAAGTATACAAAAAAAAAATAGCTGATTCTGAAAGGATCTGGTGGGAAGCACTTAGCGATTTTACACTGAATGACCAGAAGTTTTTATAAATGTGCAGTTCTATCTGTGCATTGACAGATTTGTAATGTTTTATTTTTCAGGAAATTATATTTATCATTGTCCACACATGAAATTATGGTCTAAAGCTACTGTTTCCCACATATTTATTGGCAAGCAAGTGATTGATTTTTTTTTTTACAATTTGAGAAAATATTTAAAGTTTAAAGTTTAAAGTTTATGCTTCTAAGGACTTCAAAACATTCAGGATCTAAATACATGTCCAGATGCTGATATTGAACAGGTAGTGATATACACATATACATTTTGTTTTGGTTTAAGTTTTATAAAAGCACACAAAAAATAAAATTAATTCTAGATCCTGAAAACACATGATGATATAATGACAAATACAAACTTTTAAAAACAGTTTTATGTGTACATGCAGTTTTATTCTAGTCTAATTGCATGGAACCAAAATTGGAAAATTGAAGTATCAAGAGAGGATTTGTAATTATGTTGCAGTGAAATTCTTACCAGTACAATGAATACACGTTTAAGATTAACACACAAATCTTTTCAGTTTTTAGGATTATTTAAAAAGAGCCTTCACCAAATCCAGAGCACTTTGTACTTGGTCTGTATCCAGAAAAAAACACCCCTTTATAACCTTTTTAAATGTCAAAAACCTAAAAGCAACATCTTCTGGATGAAAACCCCCCAAAATGCTGTCCACTACAATAGAAAACAGACAGCATATGAAGAGAAGGAGAGACAAAAATATTTTCTAATATGTAACAAATATAATATATAAAATACTTTTTATTATATAGTGTATATATATTTAAATATTTCTGTTAAGTGCTACGTATTCTAAAAATCTAATTAAAATATGCTAGTGACATCTAGTTTAAAAATAATGTATCAAATATTTAAGATATTTTCATCACTCTAATGTATTACCACATAATTTGACCTGACTCCTCTAGGTGATGGTGACCAATGTAACATCGCTCCTGAAGACTGTGAAGGCTGTGGAGGATGAAGCCACCAAGGGGACGAGAGCTTTGGAGGCCACTATTGAACACATCAAACAGGAATTGGCTGTGAGTGTGGGATAAATGTTTCTTTACAGTTTAAGCCAGTTGGAAATACCCTGCCAAGGATTCAGTTAAAACACAGGAGATTCCTCCACAGGGGCCATGGCCATTTCCTAACCCCTGTTTCACAAGCCAGTGAAAAGCTTTTAGAATAAGAACCCTCATCTGCATAATATTAATATCTTCCAGTTCAAAACTTTTGAGGCAACTGCCATCTCAAAGATGTCTTATGGCAGCAAGAAGAGAGTTTTGACTAAAGGCCTTGGTGTTACATAAAATAGCTTTTAGGGCCACGTGTCCTACCATGAGTTAAGTAAATTAATGCACAAGGAAAACTCACTAACATTCAACCTGGTTTTATCACACAGGTATTCAACAGTGCTGATCCTCCAGCAAAGACCACCACACCAGAAGAGTTCATCCGCATGACTAAAGGAATCACAATGGCAACAGCAAAGGCAGTGGCTGCTGGGAACTCTTGTCGTCAGGAAGACATCATTGCCACAGCTAACCTTAGCAGAAGGGCCATTGCTGAGATGCTGCATTCCTGCAAGGTACGGCAGACCATGAACTACTAAATAGTGTTTGTTCATGGGCTGCCAAACAAAGTTCAATGTGCAGTAATTAATGAGGTCTCAGAGAATAGTTTGGTAGGTATTTTTGTCATAATGACAAAAAATATATACATACAACTTAGACACTATAATATTGGCATTTCCAATATTCAAATTACATGGGACTACTTATAATCACATGCAGCTCTAGCCAGAATTACCTTTTAATATGAATAAGATATCTTTCTGCCCTTGCTATCACTGACTGACTTTTCTTACTGTTTGCCTTGCAGCAAGCTGCCTACCACCCAGAGGTCAGCAAAGACGTGCAAATGAGAGCTCTGCGCTATGGCAAAGAATGTGCTTCTGGATATCTGGGATTGCTGGAGCATGTATTGGTGGTAAGATGATATGGAGAGCAGTGAATAACAGGAATTTTAAGCCTCTGTCATGACAGCATTTACACCACAATCACTAGTACCTTCAGAAAGGAGAAATGCATAACAAGCACCTTTTTCAGAAATTCAGTCTGAAATAATATAAAATTACATTAAAAAAAAAAGCAACATCTAGACTAAAGATGAAATAACTAGTAGATCAGTGTTCCAACATCCAGAAGAAGCAACTGCTATCACAACTAGAGATTGATGAGGTACAAAACAAATTCTACAGCAAGAGGGAGCCAAGACATCAGGTCAGGGGGGAGATTTCATCATTCCAACCCTCCAATCTCGGAGAGAGCGCTAATGGATGAGGCACGAGAATGGCTAACTAACTAAATGAAGAGGTTTTATCATAAATTCAATGGGGATGAGGTGAACAGCACTAGAGACCAACTTCATGCCAATAACACAAGTATGGTATTTACTGAGGAGTTGCTCTGTCCCCACTGCTGTTCTGCATAAGCCTAAACCCCCTGAATGAGATCATTCATGGGTCTGGCTATGGATGCCAACTACAGAATGGCGCAATTATGACTCATCTCTTCTACATGGATGACATGAAGCTGTATGCCAAAATGAATGAGACATCCACTTACTGCTAGGATTTACAGCAATGACATTGGAATGTCATTCGGACTGGACAAGTGCAGTTGGATGGTAACAAAGAGAAGGAATGTAGTCAGAACTAAGTGGATTGCACTACCAGAAGGAGACTTTTCAGACATTGAGGACAGCTGTACCTCAGGAGAGAAATCTTCTGATCGGAAGGTTTGTGCTTTGGTCCTTGGCTGCTGCAGTCTGCATGCCAAATATCCTTTGGCAAGACACTCTCTGGTGAATCCATGAATCCATCAAAGTAAATATGCGTGTGAATTTTGGATAGAAAGCATTTTCTCAGGAAAAAAAGAGAAAAACATACTTATATAAATGGATGTGAATGGGTAAATGAGGCAAGTTGTATAAAGCAATTTGAGTGCTCAGGTAGAGTAGAAAAGAGCTATATAAAAACTAGTCCACAGCTTCAGATAGAACCTGGGTATCCCACAGGCAAATGGGAACCACGAAGAGGCCGCTAGGAAAGCTGCAACCACCAAATACCTGCAAAGAGTAAGGCAAGCCCTGAGGAGTCAGCTGAATAGGAAGAACAAAATCTGAGCAATCGACACCTATGCCCTGCTGGTTGT
The DNA here is from genome assembly GCF_000239375.1 of Pundamilia nyererei. Classification (NCBI taxonomy): domain Eukaryota; kingdom Metazoa; phylum Chordata; class Actinopteri; order Cichliformes; family Cichlidae; genus Pundamilia; species Pundamilia nyererei. The sequence goes on along the minus strand of NW_005187707.1, from coordinate 182,454 downwards.
CAGATACCCTGCTGGAATTATAATATGGCCAAAGGAGTAGATAGAAGCCACTGACATCAAGACAAAACCCTCCATGCGTATAGGGTTTATCCCAAGTCCTGCAACCTGACACTGTACGCTAAGGGGAAGGAAGGAGGCTCATGACTTGAGTGTCAGAACCACTATCTAGGATGGCACAACATAGATCCCTGAGTATATCGGGAAGTTAGTCTAGTCTTGCTACACAACACAGTATAACTGAAAAAATGTAAACATACAGAAATAAAGTCGCATCTTGAATTTGAATAAAGAGCACAGAATTGTAATTTTACACTTTTTTTGTTTTAATTTTATGCATGTTTTCATCTATCCGCTCTGCTCTTATTGCCCCTGTACTTGATGTTCATCCAGATTTGTAGTTGAACTTTACTAAAAGGTGATATGATACAGGCTCATTACTGCCTTACTAGATAGTAAAGCTTAGATATTTGACTCAAAGGAGAGTGGCGTACGGTGCAATGTAATATCATCTACTTTGATTATCTTAGCATTAGTTTAGTACAGGCTGGGATTTGATTAATTCAAGTACATGCAGTAATAAAGTTTGTGACTTTCTTCCTTTATACACAGATCATCATGAAGCCATCTCATGATCTGAAGCAGCAGTTGGCCAGCTACTCCAAGCAGGTGGCAGGCTCCGTCACTGAGCTTATCCAGGCTGCTGAGGCCATGAAAGGTATCTAAATCTTTGATCTTTAACAACTTTGCCTGAAGTTAAAGGATTAATATATAGCACTGTTTTTTTTCTACTGTTCTGTAAAGCGCTATACAAATCCAAGTTTTTAATTGTCATTATTATTATTATTATCATCATCATCATTATTAGACACTAGATGGTATAAGATCAGGTAGTATTGATTTAGTCACTGTCTGTGTCAATAGGGAGTGTCAAATAGGAAACCTGTGTGGCATCCTATAGCCTCAATTTGCTACATGCCACCTAGGTAAACACTGCTACTAACTAGGTAAACCCCTTTTTGCCCATAGGATTCTAGGTTGGGGTTGATGGAAGAGTTTAAAATGTGTTTTTGAGCACAGAGTGACAGTACTCTTTTTCCCCCCCCCGTGTCTTTTAGGCACAGAGTGGGTGGACCCTGAGGATCCCACTGTCATTGCAGAGAATGAACTGCTGGGAGCAGCAGCAGCTATTGAAGCTGCTGCCAAGAAACTGGAGCAGCTGAGGCCGAGGACTAAGCCCAAGGTCAGAGGGTTTTTTACAGAGCACAAGTATTCACACTGATCCTGTTAACCTCAACACCAGGTCACAGTCATTTTGTGTGTCACATCTCTTATGTGCTGACAACTACTCACAACACAGATAATGGCAGCACCACAAAGCTTATTCTTGACACTCTTAATACTTTTCATACTTATTAATTTATTCTCCAAACCAATATTTCCTGTAGACAAGCCCTATTCATTTTTTGTCTGAATATTTTTGTCTCAGCCTCTTTTTATTTATTCTTGCTGTCTTACTATTTATATTTAATTCCTGCACAGCTAGCGTGGGGAATCCATAGTTTCATTGTGCATGTACAATGACAATAAAGAGCTAGTCTGTTCTATTCTACAGTTAATCATAGTGCAGCATTTTTCTTTACTATTGGTTTGTTCTCTCAAACAGGAGGCCGATGAGAGCTTGAACTTTGAGGAGCAGATTCTGGAGGCAGCCAAGTCTATTGCAGCTGCCACCAGTGCTCTGGTAAAAGCTGCTTCAGCAGCACAGAGGGAGCTGGTGGCTCAAGGGAAGGTATGTGAGAACCAACAAAAGAACTGATATGTGCATTTAAACATAAGTGAAATCCCACAAATACAGCTAATAATCATTTCTATCAAGGAGTTTAGTAACATTCATTCATAAATGTCATTTTGATGTCCGTCAAAAATAATTATCCTGGATTTTCAGGTGGGGGCAATCCCAGCTAATGCTGTAGATGATGGACAGTGGTCTCAGGGGCTCATTTCAGCTGTAAGTCTCCTGTTATAATTTTGTAATTTTTTTAAAGGTATTCCTAAAACATCTAACCACTGAGAACTTTGACTCCATAGGCTCGAATGGTCGCTGCAGCAACCAACAACCTGTGTGAGGCAGCAAACTCTGCAGTACAGGGACATGCCAGTGAAGAGAAGCTCATCTCATCAGCAAAGCAGGTGGCAGCCTCCACTGCTCAGCTGCTGGTAGCCTGCAAGGTCAAGGCTGACCAGGACTCACAGACCATGAAGAGGCTCCAGGTCAGCACTGCATGTTAATTTTGCTCAAGGCGCAAAAACACAGGAGAGCTACTATTACTTCTGTTACTGTGCCACTTTAAAAGGCCTTATTTGGCTAGATGCTGAGGTCAAAGTCACAACTGTCAAGAAGAGACAGAGTGTGTAGCCAGCCCGATAAATGAACATAAACAAAAGGACAAGGAAAGATGGCAAAAGACTGGCGGTAGTATTTAATACTGTCCAAGGTCAGTTTCACATTTTGTTTGTTCTGCATGAAAAAAAACCATTATTTATAACACACTTAACACAACTGGAGAGGTAAACCTGACGTCATGGGTTATTATGGACAGTAACTCAGGAAGCGGGAACCCAGACAAAAGTGGTGCACAATGGTGAAAAGATGTTTCAATCGTGGCAGTTCCTTAAAGCTGTGCAGCCTTTGAACCATGTGTGAAATGACCCATTTAGCCAGACCCCTAACAGATGCATTACAAAGCTAAGTGACTGTCATATTAAAATAGATGTAGCTGTGGTAGCATTTTAAGATCAATTTTAAGAGAAATAGCTATGTAGTGATCTACATATTTACAAGGATATCACTGAATTGTTTGTATTGAGTTTGTTTTAGCTTGAGCCATTTTCTCAAGACTGAGAAGCAAAGAGTTAGGTCCAAAATTAGATCTGACATGGGCAAATTCACCGTGAGATGTGTGCTCGTCATCTCTACTTATGATTCCAACACTACAGTTCTACTGAAGGGACAATAACATTAGTCATTCTGCAACAGCTGAGGCTTTTAGAGAGCACACAGTATATTATAGTGTATTAATAGGCTGGAATTTCAAAGTTTAGGGTTACAGGTGAGCTGCGTGATTTGTACAGCTGCTAACAAGGATTAGCATGCTCTATATTTGGCACAAGTAAGAATGCCCTTTGCATATTGCTTTCTTTCAGTATTTATTAAATGCTGCTCAGAGATGTGTTTCTTTCTGTGACATCATTGGGTATATAATTTCAGAATGGGCAAAGCTCCTGCAGAGTCGGTGTTTAAGGCTCAGAAATTGGTTATATAATGACAGTAAAGCATTTTCACAGGTTTGGTATAACAAATTAGTGACTCTTTAAAAAGATGTAAAACCTTTTTCTTCTTGCTGAAACTCTGCTCAAAAGAGTTGTTATGACCTTTTAGGTGTAACTGATGCTCGGCAGTTGCAAGACATAACAGAAAGTACAAGTATTTCCTGTCACTTCATCCACCCAAAAATACTATCTTTGAGTGTAGCTGTGAGCACATCGGCCTGCCAGCCCAACTCATATTCTCTGATCCAATCAGCAGTGGCTTATCTCCTCCTCTTTTGGACCTGCAGCTGCCACCACAGTAATTCTCATACATTTATGTCTACAAGAGCTCTGGAAACAATCTACCCAGTCCACACATAGCACTAAGAACTGGAAATATTAGCCTTGATCTATGATTACACTAGAACCATTTGCTCTTAGCTATATTCTGTATTAATGGTTTCTCTATTAAATGTTTGAATATTTCTGGAAAGAAGGATTTTTGAACTCTTTTTTTTTTATTGCAGCCAGTAGTTTGTGGATAACACAGTTAATATTTTATGTTATACCACCTACAAAAATCGAATATTTCATATTAATTAATTTATAAGAAGAATCCTCGCAATCATATGCCACAATAACATTTTCTGTTAGCAAACGAATAAAAAGTCACACAACATAATGTCCATTGATGCTGTCTGCAATGTTGCCTTCTTGTAGTTCAGTCTTCTCAGTTTTGACTGCTTTACCTCTGGCATCACAGAGCACTTCTCCTGTCTGAATGACATTCCGATGTCATTGCTGTAGATCCTAGCAGTATGGATCAGTGAGTCCATGTAGAGGTGTCTAATGATTCTGTAATTTTAAAGCAAGTTCCAACTTGACCACCTCAGAATTAGATGAACAAAAATGAGCTGTGTTAATAATAAAAATATATTTTTAGTTTCAGGTACTATAGTTACTAGGCTTAAATGTTGTGCTTTTTAATTTACCTTTGTTTTTCTGTCATTTGGACATCAGCACAATGTAAACTGCACATCAAGCACTTGGAACTACCTAATGTAGCCATGTTTTTACACTAGCAAATATAGCTTACGGCTGCAACATTGAGAGACGTTGTTCTATTGGCTTGTGTTGTTGTTGTAGTGCCACTCGGGCTGTTAAAGTTGCGAACATTTCACCACAGCACTCGTTTCCATTGTCCATTTGCACTACATGACCTGCAGAGGAGGCATACAATAATTGCTCAATTGGTCATGATAATTTGCATATTAATGATCAAGGAACTGACCTCACAATCCATTGTTCATTAAGTGGGCTAGTTTCATTTATTGTGCAAAGGTACTGTTTATAAGGTTGGGGAAACCTTCAGTCAGCTGAGACTGAAGAAGTCACTTGGATGATTCCGAAATATTTCTCCCACTGAAAACGTTACGTCCAGATGAACAGAATCTTTTTTCTTTTTTTTTGGTTTTCTTACTATGCTTATGCTCCCCATTTGGGAGGATGTAATTTCAAAAGGTGGGCTCTGTGTGAAGGTACTGAAAGTGCATCAGTGCAGTGGAAATTGTAACTGCATGCCTCCAACCAAACTCATTAGCCAAGGCCACAGGCTACGTACCTTAAAGATTTCGAGATTTATCTTCATGTCTTTAAGGCTAAGGTTTGGGAGTGACATGTGTTGCACCTCATTCTTCTCCTTAAGGTAACAGAATTCATAGACATAATATTTTGCTTCATGCATTGTGCCTACATGATGATATATGATATTTAGACAATCAGGGAGGGAAAAGGGCTCCAAGAGAAATTTTCTGTCTGTGTGGAAGTGGATGTTCCTGGATTCAAACAGATTTACTGTGTTGTTATTTAATTATTTTTTCTCGTCTCAGCCCACTGGCTGATTCAGCCCACTGAGCCTCAAAAGGAGAAACCTTGTCTTCATTGAGCCAAGTTGCCCAATAAGAATTGTTTGGCTTTGACTGATGTTTGGGACTGATCCTTGTTGCCTTTTATAGCTTTCCTCCTGTGTCAAGAACAAAACAACTGTTATGGTTTTCTGTCAGAGCCCAGTTGGACTCATTACTGCCTTTCCAGGAGTTGCTGTTTAGTAGAGAAAGGTTGATGACTGTGTTCTACATGCACCTCAAAGACTCAAATCATAGACCATTGGTTAGACATACTGAGTGTCTTTTATACATTCCTTTTGTAATGTTTTCCATCTTTACTCAAGTTTAAAGCCTTTAAGTTGTGATTTGACTTGAAATCTTGTGTGTGTTTCTGCAGGCTGCTGGAAATGCTGTGAAAAGAGCCTCTGATAATCTGGTGAAAGCAGCACAAAAAGCAGCATTTGAAGAACAAGACGACCAGGCTGTGGTGGTCAAGAGTAAGATGGTGGGAGGTATTGCTCAGGTAAGTTAGCGATCCGAAGCACATGTTCTACATGTAACTTCGCCTTCAGTCTCATTGTGTGTTGTAAACTCATTTGTGTTACATTTCTATAATCGTGATAAAGCACTGTCTCATGTGTATGTGTGACTGTGAAGTGTAACAGCTGGGTAGCTCAGCAGGATAGGACTGAATTAGAAAAAGGGAAACTGGAAGTACTGACCCAGGGTGGGCATGTGGCTCAGCTGTACGCACCGCTGTTTTATAGGAAGAAAGGTCAAGTTCACATCTTTTGTATAGGTTAGGACTTAAGTGTGCGGAGGTCTGGATTGGGATCTGTTCATCTGACTTAAGTTCAGTTTCATGTGTGTGATTGTGAAACAAGTGTTTCTTAAGTGTGGTGACATGCTGACCAATTGTGTTGTGTTGTAGATCATTGCCGCTCAGGAGGAGATGCTACGGAAAGAAAGGGAATTGGAGGAAGCCAGGAAGAAGTTGGCCATGATCAGACAGCAGCAGTACAAATTCCTCCCGTCAGAACTGCGGGAAGATGGCCAGGAACAGTGAGAGAATAAGTGTGGGTCTGTAGCAGCATGCAGTGTCGTCAGCAGAAGTCATCTTTGGAATGATAAGGACCTGCTCTCAGCTCATCTTTAAGTGGAGAAAACTATAACATATAACTATAACTGTAACATTAAACAATCTGACTTCAATTCCACAGCAAACTGTTTCACATTTAGTTTCAAAAGTTAACAATGACGTCCGTAACGCTGATTAAGGTATCTGTACTTTTGATTATATGGTTACACACCTATCAGTATATTTTTCTCTATTTTGAATTCTTTTTTTTTCATCTTTGTGTGTACATGCTGTGTAAAATGGCAGTCACGCCATTAAATTATACTTGCCTTAACTGTCCTAGATATAGATATCTTATATAGGCAAGCAGAATTAATGCTTCCATGACAATTATGCAGAATCTATGCAAATTTTATATGCCGTGTGTGCGTGGGTGTGTGTGCTGGTATGCGTGTGTGTGTGTTTACAGACACAAAGTGCCTTGATGTATAGGAGTTCATTGTGAAAAAGAGATCTGTGGTTGTATGACAGTAATGATATTCAATATGTTAATTGACGTACTGGTTAAACTTAATATATAAAATTACACATTTTAAATCTAAATTGGGATAAAATAATTATACAGTGGAAAAAATCATAGTGTTTTTTTACAACCTTCAGAATATGTTAAAAGGATATCCTCCAGTACATTGCTATGTTTTTCTGTGTGGGTTTTTGGATTTAACCATCTACAGTATTTAGCCAGAAATCAGACTAGAGGACTCATTTGTGTTCAAATAATGAAGCCATATATTTAATTTTTAAATATTTGAGATTGTTGCAAAGAGTCCAGCACTGTCAGGATTTCTTTAAACAAATAAAGTGTTTTAAATTTATACCTTTATGTATTATGTACCAGGGACATGGGATCAGCTGTAAGTTTATACTTGTATCCTAAGTTTTTAGTACTTTCTATGTAACATGACTTGTGCTTGATGAGGGTCTAGTAGAGAAAAATTATGAATATATTTTTGCAATTACACAGTGAAAGTGTATTTGCAACAGGAATATTTGACATTAAATTGACTGTATTTGGATTCTTAGTGGTTATTGACTTGCTCCTATGATATGTTATTTGTGGGATTTTTCTAAAGAATTCCTACAACTGAAAAGGAAATGATCTGAGGTATATATTGGCATTTTATATGGATGAACACAAAAATAGATTATAAGATAATGATTAAAATCTGCCCTTACGTTGGCCTTTTTTTCTTTTGCATATTATTTGCATATTATTTTTAGGATAGCTAGAGCAGTATGCAGTATAACATACAAAGGTTTTTTAAAATTTTGTGCACATGTTGACTAATTATAATGCTCATTCACAATAGTACCGATGATGGACACTGTAACTGTGATTTATATTCAATAAAGACAGTGTTTAAAGAGATGTTGACATCTGTTGTTTAACAGTTTGTTTGTCCCAACATAGATATCATGTCCCTAAAAGGTGAAAACTCAGTGTTACACAGTGGAGAATCTATAACACAGCTTGCATTATTTTCAATAAATATATTTAAACAAAATGTGTTTGGAACTATATTCTCTATTTATTCTTTCCCCTCGCCCTCAACCAGTCAGAGGCTGCTTATGCTACATCTGCTTTTCCTGTTAAAACTTCTTCCCTTCATCCTCCCTACCATTGCCCAGTGCTTGTTTAAAGGGCTTCTTTACATTACAATACAAAACACCTTTAGACAATTGTTGTGAACTGAAACTACAAAGTAAATAAAGCTGAACTAAATGGATATTAGCCACATGTCTCACTAGTTACCTTATTGCCTCTAAATAGCAGTAGTTATTGTATAGCTCGCAAACCTGTATCTTGTAGGGACTAACACATTGTTAAATCGTCTCACTTTAACTGAAATCATCACACCCCACTGCACTACAAAGCCCTTGTGGGGACTTTCTCAAGTCTGATTTGAAAGTAGGACCTCCTCATTTATACAGATAAGTAGAAATGGAGACTCAATTAAAATAAATGCTTTGGTTTAGCTACCAGTTTTCCCAGATTATAGGTATGTTATTACGGTCTTACACTATAACTGTGTCCTTCTGTTTACGCGGTATAGACTTTCTCTCTTTGTGTTTTAACTTTCAATTTTGGATTTTTATGTTTTCAGTATGTACATCTTCACATATGACCCAGTCAGTTGTGGGTTTTTTTTGTTTGTTTGTTTGTTTTAATTCAACGCCTTTAATATTTTAATTGGTAATTTTCGGATTGGTACTACTTTTTTCATCTCTAAACGTTTTAGATCAGTGATTTGCTCTGTTACCTTTGCTGATGTCCCAGTGGTCGGGGATAGTCTTGATTTATTCTCACATACTGAACACACACGTCAGACAGCCTGCACAACTTTCAGTGCCTAAACATGGTCAACGAATCGTACGGATCCAAAGTGGGAGAAAAAGAGGAGTGCGTGGGCTCGTACTGCTGTCATGCCATCCTCTCTTGCTCTCTTGAACAGCTTCACAGAGACCCTCCTGTTCTCCTGTCACGGACCGTTGCCTGTGTCTGTCCCGAAAGCTGGGTGCAGTTCTCTTTCTGTTTAGCTCACAGACACTGAAGAAACATGGAGGCCATCAAGAAGAAAATGCAGATGCTGAAGCTGGATAAGGAGAACGCTATAGACCGGGCAGAACAGGCTGAAATAGACAAAAAAGGAGCAGAGGACAAATGCAAACAGGTAAAGGAAGGAGCTACGCTGCACCTCACAGGCAACTCGTTGAACACTTTTAAACGTTTCAACGTAAACATAATGAAGGAAAAGTTATGAAATATATAACCTTAAAATACACACAGAACTATATAAAATAATTTAGAAGAAGTGCTGAAAAGCAAAACCCGACTAAGTTGTAAATGGGCGAAAGGTCTGACGTGAAATGCACCTTAAGACTTTCAATCCGTTCTATACCAGTTGATGTTGATATCGTCCTGTTATCATTTACCCGCACCGCACATACATAATTCAATATGTAAAATGTACTGTAGCTTTTGGCTGCTAAAGTTGATTTTTCTTATCACTGTTTGATGTATACTGCTGACACTTCTCATTCAGGATATTCTTTGGTTGTGGCTTTATGTTTTGGCATTTAACGTCAATGTTTGGCATTGTCCATAAAAAAACGAGTCTAAGACACCTTTGCTCTTTTATTTCACTTTTTTTCTGTTTAGTTGTGCTCCCCTTTCTTTTCTTTTACTTTTTTGAGTGATTTTGTTTTCCAGTATTGTATTTATTTTATTGAGCTCTTGTATTTCAATTTGATATAGGTTCTGTTTAATGTTTCGGCTGCTGTGACACGATAATTTTCCAAATGTAGAGATAGTTAAAGTATATCCTGTATTATCTTTATTTTCACTTGAAACTTGATTTACATAGGTATACTTTATGTTTATTTAAAATCGGGGAAAAGTGCACAAATATTATAACCAAAATGCATTTTAAATTTCCAAAGTGAGAGTATTTCTTATATGCTAAAATTATTCCGTGATGGATACTTTTAAAGGGTCTCTGCTTATATCGGATATCACTGACAAAAGCTGCTTGTTCTGTAATTTAACCTGATCATATACAGTTCAGCTCAGTCAGTGACAAGATCAATCTCTCAGGTTTGAAAAGACGATTATATAATATGATATGCAGTTAAATGTATTTATATATAACTACAAAACTAAACATGACAAGTAACTACAAAAGCAAATACAAAATGTCTCTCTTTTTTTGTTCAAAAAAGTATAGTGAAATACTTTGATATGTTTCAGACTTTTTTTAAATTTTTAATCTGATGATTAAGGTTTAGGAAAATCAGAAATCCAGCATCAAATTATTAGAGTATTATTTTAAATCAATACAGAAACATTCAGCTTCTGAAATGTATGTTCCTGGTTGGGACTTCTTCACAACAAGTTACTGTATGAGTGCAGTACATAGAGGCAATCAGCTTTGATAGATTTGATGGTGGCCTTTAGCTTGTCTGTGTTTTTAGCTTTTGTGTTATCTCTTCCTGTTGACAATACCCCACAAATTGTTTATGAGGTTCAGGTCAGGTTGGTTGGCAGCTATTTCAGTACTATAATAACATGGACAGCAAACCATCTTGTAGGAGTTTTGGCATTGTGGACATGTGTTAATAAGGAAATCAGTATTTTCGTAATGCTTGCCAACAGATAGAAGCACAAGGTTTTCTAAAATCTCCTGGTGGACTTCTGAGTTGACTCTGGACTACAACAAAGTGGACCAATCATTACAATCGCAACTTCGCACTAGACTTTAAGACCTTGGGTTCTGTGCCTCTCTACTCTCAATGCAACATTTATTTGCATCTGAAAAAGAGAACTTTGGACCATTAAGCAAAAGTCCATTTCCCCCCCTCTTTATCCCAAGTTAAACGCTTCTGATGCTCTCCCAAGTTCTTGAATCAACTTTTCTTGAAAATCTTCTTGAGATTGAAGTCATACCTCTTGCTCATGACTTTTTCCTACCACACTTTTCCATACCTGACAACTTTCCATTGATATCTTTGAGACTGTTGTGCTGAAATGAACTGAATGAAATAGTTTTTTTTTTCTTGAGAAGGGCACATCAAATTATGGCATAAGTTAGCACAGTGTATCAGAAGTGTTTGCAGTAGTAATATTTAAGGCATAGCTTTAACACCAAACTGGAATTTAACTGTCAAGCTTCAGTGACAGAGCATTAAGGCCCATCAGTGTCCATTCTATTTCTTTCTTCTTCTTCTTCTTCTTTTGTAGATTCAATTAAAGCAAGGAGAACAGATGATGTTTTTCTGACACCCTGCTAGTAGCAAAGTTCCTAAAGATATACATGTAAACTGGTTCTTTGATAAGTTGTCTGTTATGTGTAGACGGAACACTTAGTCATAAGTGGCTTAAAAAAACAACAACAACAAAGAAAAGTCATTGAAAATGGTCATTTACAAGGACTGAACTGAAAGTGACTGAAATGCACCAAAAGCAGTCTGGCTTTCTGGAAATCAACAGCTGCAACGTTGAAGCGATATACACATCAACAATTATGATTATGAATTATGCTATCAGCCAGATTTAGATCTGACCCATCTATGTCAAAATTATGTCTAAACAATAAATATATCAATTGATTTTCATCTTAAAATTTGAAAACTGACTTATGTACTTGCAACCTGCTATAATTTCATAAGAATCAGAATACTGTTCATTTTAAATGTCTGAAAAGGAATGTTTGTTGGATAACATGATTATGTTCTCTATGTACATTGTACAAAACATTTTTAGACTACAGAATGTTTAAAACCAAAATAATATACCACACCAGTATTTAAGCACCACCAATATTTAAGATCCCATTCTGTGGTCCCAGTTAAGATCAACTGACACAAGATGTGAGTGGGCGTTAAGGCACCTGGGAAGGGAAAAACTGGATTATAGGTGACAGACAGCGGGTGTCACAAGCCACCACCTCTGTTCAAGGATGGTTGTTCACAGTGGACATAGATTGTTGGTGTCTTGAAAACCAAACCCCAACAATTATGTCCCTTATTACCAAACAATTGAGAGTGGGAAGGAAAAACTCCTTTTAAACAGAAAGAAATCTCCAGCAGAACCAAACTCAGGTTCTGCCATCTTCCATGAGCTTTTGGGGGATGAAAGAAAGGAGAAGAAAAAAATAACTATGGGAGGCAAAGAAGTACTTATTGCATAACTAAAGAATGATTCACTATCACCTAATTCATCCCTAACTATATGCTTTATTAAAAAGGAAACTCTGAAGTAATCTTAAAAGTACAGAGGTGGTTCCACAGGAGAGGGGCCTGATACCTGAATGCTCTGCTTCTTATTTCCCTTTCAGAATACACGAGTAAGCCAGTAGCTCACAAAAAATCAGTTTACTCAGTCTACATGTGATTCCACTATTTTCTATTCAAAACTGGCTGCTTTTTCTAACTCTTGAACACATGAGAAAATATTCATAATTTATTGTTTTGAGAAACATCTGACAACGCAGTGAAATTCCTGTATGGCTTATAGTCTCTCTGGTGTAGTTCTATTGTGTATTTTCTCAAGATCACATAGCAATCTGTTAACATTCAACTATGCACCAGCTATCATAGAAATTATTCCCAGGGGATACCAGCTTGCTATCACCATCAGCTCTACCTAGAACCAATGAACATTTCCATTTATATTTCTACATCTAAGTAACTCACCTTTGAATTGTCACAGTTTTTAAGAGTCTGTCAAGGCCGTTGTCTTGGTTACCACTATGACAGGAACTATAGGACTGCCAAATGCTATATGTGAGTATCAGGCCTTAGATGGCTGTGAGAGGCTGTCAGAAGAGATATTTAAAGCACATTTGT